>NW_026614830.1:5000-104926 GCF_030052815.1 Hevea brasiliensis | reverse complement strand
CTTAACCTTTCTAAAGTTTTGCGGCGATGTGCGAATCTTGACCTTGTGTTAAACTGGGAAAAGTGTCATTTCATGGTTCAGGAAGGGATAGTGCTTGGACATTTGGTATCTAACAGAGGAATAGAGGTTGATAAAGCCAAGGTTGAAGTGATAGAGAAGATGGCTCCTCCTACCAATGTCAAAGGAATTCGAAGTTTTCTAGGACATGCCGGGTTCTACAGACGCTTTATCAAAGATTTTTCTAAAATAGCTAAACCTTTGTCTAATTTGTTAAGTCATGACATACCATTTGTATTTGACCAAGAGTGTTTGGATGCCTTTTGCAGGTTGAAGCAAGCTCTTATCACTGCACCAATCATGCAACCACCTGATTGGAGCCTACCTTTTGAAATTATGTGTGATGCTAGCAACTATGCAATTGGAGCTGTTCTTGGTCAAAGAAAGGATAAAAAGGCTTATGCTATTTATTATGCTAGTAGAACACTGGATGAGGCTCAAACAAATTATGCAACAATTGAAAAGGAATTCTTAGCAATTGTCTTTGCATTGGAAAAGTTCAGACCTTACATTATTGACTCAAAGGTGGTTATATTTTCAGATCATGCAGCCATCAGGTATTTGCTCCGTAAAAAGGAGGCTAAACCTAGGCTCATTAGGTGGATTCTGATGCTACAAGAGTTTGATTTGGAGATTAGAGATAAGAAGGGGGCTAAAAATGTAGTTGCGGATAATCTTAGTAGGCTGAAATTGGATGATGAAGAATTGGATGAAATCCCTATTGATGAGTTTTTCTTGGATGAACAACTTTTCTCTCTTGTTGCTAAACTACCTTGGCATGCAGACTTTGTGAATTATCTATCTTGTGGAGTTTTACCTCTAGGAATGACATGGCAACAAAAGAAAAAGTTTTTACATGAGGTAAAATTTTATAGATGGGATGATCCTTTACTCTTTAGGAGATGCTGTGATGGTTTAATAAGGAGATGTATTCCTGATGAGGAGACACAGAGTATTATGCATCATTGCCATGCTTCTGATTATGGAGGACATTTTGGAATCTCTAAAACAACTAGTAAAATTTTACAAGCTGGTTTCTTTTGGCCAAATCTTTTTAAGGATGTGAGGAAATTTGTATTGGAATGTGATAAATGTCAAAGGAGTGGAAATTTGTCAAAAAGAGATCAAATGCCCTTGAATGATATTCTTGAAGTAGAATTATTTGATGTTTGGGGAATAGATTTTATGGGGCCATTCCCTCCTTCATATGGTAATAGATACATCCTAGTTGGGGTTGACTATGTGTCAAAGTGGGTGGAAGCTATTGCAACTCCAACTAATGATGCTAGAGTGGTAGTTAAATTCTTGAAGAAATTTGTCTTGAGTAGATTTGGAGCTCCTAAGGCTGTAATTAGTGATGGGTGTTCCCATTTTTGTAATAAGCAATTTAAAAGCTTAATGAGGAAGTGTGGTGTAGTGCACAAGATAGCTACCCCATACCACCCTCAAACTTCAGGTCAAGTTGAAATTTCTAACAGAGAGCTCAAGCATATTTTGGAGAAAACAGTGAACAATTCTCGGAAAGATTGGTCTGTCAAACTAGATGATGCTCTATGGGCATATAGGACTGCTTACCCTATAGGAACTACTCCCTTTAGGTTGGTGTATGGTAAGTCTTGTCATTTACCTGTGGAGCTAGAACATAGAGCATATTGGGCCATTCAGACCTTGAATTTTGATCTTAAGCAAGCTGGTGAAAAGAGACTATTGCAACTCAATGAGCTTGAAGAACTGAGGATGGATGCTTATGAAAGTGCCCATATTTACAAAGAAAGAACCAAAGTTTGGCATGATAAGCATCTTAGAAAAAAAGAATTTAAAGAATGTGATTTAGTTTTATTGTTCAACTCAAGATTGAAATTGTTCCCTGAAAAACTTAAATCAAGGTGGACTGGTCCATATAGAGTTTCTAAGGTTTTCCCTTATGGAGCAATTGACATTTGGAGTGAAAAATCTGGGAATTTTAAGGTCAATGGGCATAGATTGAAACATTACATAATTGGAGACCCAATAAAGGGAGCAAACTGTTACCTCTCCAATCCCTCACCTCTTTTCAGTGAAATTCATGAAAAGTCCAGCTAAGGACTATAAATTAGCCGTCTTGGGAGGCATCCCAAGTTTCTTTTATTTTCCTTTTTGTTGATTTACTTTTACTTTCATTGCTTTTGTTTTTTATCTTAAATCTCCCCAAATTCAATTTTTGACATTGTTGAATCTTGTCCCTTGTAGATGTATTTCAATGGAGGAAGGTTGGTGAACTGCTGGGGAGTGACCCTTAACTTGAAATTATGTTCTTTAAATCTCCTACAAATTGATTGATTTTCTTGCATAACTGCGGTGAGTCATTATCCAGTTTATGCAGAGGAAAAATGAAATCTGCAGCAAAGAGGGTGTCTGCAGCAGATGACTTATGTTCTTGGTGAGGTTGGGTGTGTAACTTTTAAGTATATGTGCTTTTAATGTTAATATGGTGGTAAGTGGGTCATCTTTGTAGTTTTGAGCTTATTTGGGTTGTGAGATTTAAGATGGACATGCTGCATTTTCTTGGCATAACTTGGGGAGTCCATTCTCATTTATGGATAAATGCAACTTTATGCAGATTTTATTGAGTTTTAATGTGCTAAATGTTGATTTGCAGAATTTGAGTCAAAATGGCATGGGTCATAAATGCCTTTTATGCAGGATTCACTTCTACAAGCTTGTGAGATGCAATTTTGATGGATTTTGTATATATTGATGTGTTTTTGGTGATAATTTCTCATGATTTATGCTTAATAGAATTATATTTCTTCATTCTAGGGTATTTTTCACACTTGCAAATCATTTTCCATTGCAATCTCAATCTTGTTGAATTGTGCATAAGCAACTGCATAGCTTATGCAATCCTGCATAACCACAATTCTTGCCATTTTCATCTCTGTTGCAAACTGCATAAGGTAGTGCATAGCTTATGCAACTCTGCATAGCCACATTTTTGTCAAATTTCATACCTACCGAGACTTGCATAAGTGTGTGCATGACTTATGCACATTTGCATGACTTCAAATATTGCATTTTCTCTCTCTGCCGAAATCTGCATAAGGAGGGCGCATAACTTATGCACTTTCGCATGACCAAAAACTCTGAATCCCAAAACCTGCCGAGAGGTGCATAAGCAGAGTGCATGACTTATGCACAACCGCATGACCACCAACCCAAAATATCAAAACCTGCCGAGAAGTGCATAAGCAGAGTGCATAGCTTATGCACAACCGCACGACCAACCCAAAATTTCAAAACCTGCCGAGAGGTGCATAAGCAGAGTGCATAGCTTATGCACTTCTGCATAACCACAAACTCTGAATCCCAAAACCTGCCGAGAAGTGCATAAGCAGAGTGCATGGCTTATGCACAACTGCATGACCACATTTTCTGAATACCAAAATCTGCCGAGAGGTGCATAAGGGGAGTGCATGACTTATGCACTTCCGCATGACTTACTTCTCTGAAATTCAAAACATACCGAAACATGCATAAGAGAGTGCATAAGTTATGCACACTCACTTTTCACTTATGCAGTCTTACACAACCAAATCCAAAATTTTCGTCGGCACCCATTTTTCCCACCTCCCGTCTTTTCTGTTCACGACCGTCCGTTCACTTCTATTTCGCCCGGCATTTTCCCTCTTATTCTTCTCCACTCAACTTTCCACCGCATTAACCCTAGCTACCATCTACACCTTTCATCTTCTCCCTCACCTCCTCCATCTTCACCATCGGGAACCATGGAGTTGCCTCCTCATTCTCCTCAAACTTCCCCTCTCTAGATTTCGCCATTATCAATGCGGCCTCCCAACCTCGACTCCCCTCCACAAGAAACTCCTCCTCCACCTCCACCAACCACTTACAAGCAGAAAATTAGGTCGAAATCTACGCGACCCATTGCTTCTGCACCTCCTCTCTCAAAGCGTAAAGAACCACCCACCACCCCAATGTCAGAACCTCCACCCAAAAATCCAAAAACTTCAGCCTCCACACCCTCTTCCAGCAAAAAGCAAATGTCAGCAACCTCACAGGTCTCAAAACTACCTTGGTCCCTTCCTGATGCAACTCACAAAGCAACATTTAAACGACTTAAGGAAAGGAAGGTGCAACCCACTAGGTATATTTCTGCGGATTCCCTTCAATCACTTGGTTTATTTGATAATGTGGTTGCATACCTTGAGGGCTTAGGGTGGATGGAATTTGTGCATAAGCAAGAAATTGTTTACCCAGCTTTAGTTTTGGAATTTATTTCCTCATTCTCTGCCACCCTGAAATTGCATGATGTAGATTTTAAGCCAACTATGAAATTTAGATGTTTGGGGCAAAATAGAGAGTTATCATTGGACCAATTTCATAGCATTTTTGGTTTTGCAATTGATAGGCTATTTAGAGTGCCATATACAGGGGTAGAGGCAGCAAACAAGGGTATTTGGAATGCTGCTCAATTTTGGAGAATTATCACAAACCAACCTCAGACTTTTTCTGCTAGCAGATCAAAAACCTCTCAAATACTTGACCCTGCACTTAGGTTTATTCATAGACTGATTGCTAGCACTATTTTGGGCAGAGGGACTAGTTCTGGTGCTGTGGAGAAATCTGAATTATTCATGTTATGGTGTGCTTTTCACAAGGTCAAGGTTTCTCCTGGTTATTTCTTTTGTGAGCATGTGTTGCATATTGCCACTAAATCCATAGGTGACATTGTCTTGGGTGGGCTCATAACTGTCATAGCCAAGCATTTTGGTTTTAATCCTGAAGAGCATCCAATACCAGCACTTGTAGACACCTTATATTTTGATGCTACTCACCTATCCAAAATAGGATTCAACCTGCCACATTCTGACATTGCACAACCAGCAACAGAAACTGAACCCACTGCACAACCAGAAGCCCAACCTGTCCCATCAGTCCCACAGCACTCTACTGAACCTACCCCACCCCCTCAATCTGCACAGGACACCCCAGCAGCTTCTGCACAACCCACACCTCCTGCAGCTGAACCCTCCTCATCCACAGCCCCTCCTGCATTCAACACTAAGGCCTTATTCACCTATCTCGAAAGGCTTAGTGATGATATATACTTTGTGGATAGGAAGCTTGACACTGGTCTTGATACCCTCAAGGATCGGCATGATCAACTATTTGACTTTGTCATGGAAACCAGAGACAAGCAGAAAGAATTGAAGGAGATGATGAAGCAAATCATGGTTTTTCTGGGAATGCCCCGTCCACCTCCATCACCTCCTCCAGCACCATCATTTCGACAGCAGCCAGATGCAACCAGCCCCTTAGCAACATCTATGGACAAGGGCAAAACAATAGAACTAGATTAGCTTTTGTTTACTTTTGTTCAAACTTGTAGGACTTTTTCTTTATAAATATGTTCAAACAATTATAGTTTGTTTTGAATTCTGTTAGTTTGTTTTGAATTAGTTTGTTTTGAATTCTGTTTTTCTTAAAGTTCTATTGGATGGCCATTACATTAGTTTTTCATTGATTTTCATTGCCTTTACTGCCCTTTTGTGCATAATTGTCCATACATTGTCTATTTTTGCATGCTTCTACTGGTGGTTGCACATTTTTCCTTGCTAATCATCATGCAGCAGCTTTTGAATATACTGCACAGGCTGTGAATTCCCTTATGCAAATATTTTGCATAGCCTGTGCAGTCCTCTATGCCACTCATGCAAGAACTGCATAGGCTGTGAATCCCCTCATGCAAATGTTCTGCATAGCCTGTGCAGTCCTTATTGCCACTCATGCAGAACCGCACAGCTTATGCACCTCCCTTATGCACTTGTTCTGGACAGTACTTTCTTCTGCATAACCTGTGCAGCTTCTTATGCATCCCCATTATCTCTTGAATTCTCATCTGCTCTATACCAGGTAACTCTTTCTTTTTGCTCTTAACTTTCACAATTCCTGGTAATTATTACTTGCTTTGAGTTTTGGTAATATACTGCTTGAGACATTGAGGGCAATGTCTAATTTTGAGTTTGGTGGTGCACATTTTGATTTTTGCTTCATTTTTCACATTTTGAGTATAAGAGCATCTCATCCCATTCCATTTACATATACTGTAAACATTTTACATATACATCCATACATACATATACATTACACATTTACACACACATTATACACCACTTAGAATTGTACACATTGCACACAAATAGACAAATAGATTCACTCCATTTAGTTAATGCATTGCTCATTTTTAGGAATCAAGCATCATGCATTAAAATCTTTTGCCAAATCCCTTGAGTATTGAAAAGTTACCTATGAGAGTGATTTGACTTACCTTTAGTTGGGTTTGTGGATTGAAAGTTTCCTAAGAGGTGCAAGGTTTTGAAGTGTCTATCCCTTGCCTATATCTTCTTAGCCAAAAAGCCACCCAACTAGTCCTTTAGAGATTGGAGTGTTTAGAGGGAGTTATTGGATATAAGGTAGTCAAATGATGTCTCACCAATCCTAGAACAAATTTTCTAAACCTTTCAAGGCGAAATACCGGCCTGTACTTGAAAAGAGAGATGATTAGGCATTCTTTGATTTAAACCTTCTCATTTTAAACCTTTGGCCCTTTTTCCCAATTAAAATTTACCCTTGCAAACCCCTTTGAGCCTTTTTATCCCTAATTTTTCTTGAAATCCTTATTGTTACCTAGCCAATGAACCAAACACTCCAACCCTTTTCATGAGAATAATTATTTACAACACTAGGTACATATATATATATATATATATATATATATATATATATATATATATATATATATATATATATATATATATATATATATATATATATATATATATATATATATATATATATATATATATATATATATATAATAAAAAAGAAAGAAAGAAATGCTTCATCTTGTGTAAGTGCTAGTATATATGCTTTTTTCCATCATCATTCAAAAAAAAAAAAAAATCAAAAAAAAAAAAGAAATGAGTTTGGGGGTGGCAAATTTTAGGGACAATCATCAAAAGAAAATCAAAATGTCCCTCCATTTTTATGTGTTTTGTAAACTATGCTAGCACTTGACAATCCTCATTGTGTATTTCTCTCCCCCATATATATATATATATATATATATAAAAGAAAAAAAATATAATAAAATAAGAAGTGTACCTTATGTTTCAAAAATTGAAAATATTCTCATGCTTTGAATCCTTTTTACCCATCTTTCTTCTTAGCCTCATTTTGAACCCCATGGCCCCATTACATCCCTAAAAAGACCTTTGATCTCTTGATAGTACTTGCTACATTAGTGGAGATAGGAGTAGGGAATTTGCCTATGGGATTGGAAAAATTATCTATTCATTCATTTAATTCCATCATTCTATATAGAGACACTTTGCCTATTGATTATCCTAGAATTCCTTTTGAGCATGACTCTCTCTTTTGATTGGTTGGTTTGGGGATTTTGAATGATAATTGACTTGATGGCTAAGCGGTGAAAGATTGGATAAGCATTAAATTCTTTGCATTTTGAAGGATGGGTATATGGATTGCTGGTATGGCTGAAGGTGTGTTAAGTTACTTTAATAGGTGATTTTCATAGCTCTTTGGATAAGGCACCCCTAAAAATTTTGCATCACATTTTAAAGTTTGCTTGAGGACAAGCAAAAGCTTGAGTTTGGGGGTATTTGATGCATACATTTTGCATAGTCATTTAGGTCTAATTTCATAGCCATTTTATTTTATTATTAGTTATTTTTAGCTAATTTCATTAGTTATTTAGTTAGTTTTTCATAATTGTCAATTTTGGATTAATTTGTAAATTTTACTTTGTTTTGTAGGAAAAATGGTGTCTTTGAAGGACTGAAGAGAAATTTTGCCATTGAGGAGTGACTTCTACAGCCAAAGATGTCAAAAACAAGTTTTCAAGCTGAAATATGCATTGACCAAATTGTGCATAACTTGCCGCATAAGCTATGCAGATCTGCATAAGGAGAAAAATCACTGTTCCAATACCTGCCGAATGGTGCATAAGGAGAGTGCATGGCTTATGCAGATTCATGCCTCCCTTATGCACTTTCACGGAATTGTGCATAACCTATGCACCAAGTCATGCAGTTTCGCATAAGTGAACCAGAAACAGCCGAAAACTGCATAAGGGACTGCATAACTTATGCAGTCCACTTATGCAGTCCCACAAAGGTTTCATTAATGAGCTGGCAGAAGATTCCCTCAGAAAATTCCTCCTAGAACACACCATTTTAGGGCTCCATTTCAGAAAATGCTATATATAGCCCCATTTCCCATTTTAGAAGAGGAGAAGCAAGCAGAAAAGGAAAGGAAGAGGAGAGGCAGCAGCTGAAGGGTCACATTCACCTTCCACACCATTTCCAATCAGATTTGGAGATTTCTTTCTTTTCTTACATTTTTCCTACATTTCTAGTGTTTAGCTTTTTGTTTCTTAGCTTAGATTGAAGCTTTATTTCCATTTAAACTCATAATATCTTGTAAGCATTATGGATAGTGAGTAGTTTACCTTAGATTCTGGAGTAAGGGTTGTAATATTTGAGATATTTTGTGGATTTTGATTGGGTAATCCATATTTTGTGGTCTTAATGAGTTTTATTCATTTCTTGTGTGCTTAATGACATGCTTAGTGTAGGATCCCATTAAGTGATGTTCTTAATCCATGGTTGAGGCACCGAAAGGAGAAGGCCCTGTGATAGATAATCAAGAAATTGGACTTAATTAACTTAGACCTAGAAATAGGCTAAGGAATTAAGAGGATTCACAGATTAATTAAAGAACCTAATGGGTCTTAATTAACTCTAACTCCACGAAAGTAGGATTAGATTGATTAAGGCACTTTTTGTCTCACTCGAAAGGGTATTCAAAGGATTTAAGAATTAATCTCCTTAAAACCCGTAAGTTCCACAAGATTGGATAACCAATTTAAAAATCCCAAAATAGCTCGAATATGAAATCCCGAACTCCGGAATCGCCTTTTTATCATTGTCAATTTTTAATTGAATTTAATAGCTTGCCATTTTAAATATTGCCATATTTGAATTTGCTTATTTTAATTTGACGCAAATTTAGTTAAATCATTACATAGTTGAATAGACTATTAATTTTGCACATACAGATTTCATACTCCAATACCCATCAATTCATTGCTTTAATTTCAAAAATAGTTCAATATAATCAACTTTTTATATAAAAAATTCAATCATTAACACAACTCCTAGTGGGAACGATATCTTTTTTATATTAATTGCATGACCCGTGCACTTGCGGTTGGGCCACATCAAGAACCCATACGGATCCTGGCTCGGGAAGTGAAAGAGTTGAGAAATAAGCAGATTCCACTGGTGAAAGTGCTTTGGAGGCACCACAACACCGAGGAGACAACTTGGGAAAGTGAAGAGACGATGAGGCAACAGTTCCCTCAATTGTTTGCATCAGGTAAATTTCGAGGACGAAATTTAAATTAGAGGGGAAGAGTTGTAACACCCTCCCTGTAGCAATTCCGCACATTCTACTGTTCCAGAGATCGGTGACGGTCCGGACAGCTAGAACGTCTGGAAAAATATTTAAACTAAAGTGAGGAACCATAATTAATTCAAATATTAATAAGAAAAATTTAGGAAAAATTTTAGAAATAAAATACAACCAAGTTAAATGAGTCGGTGCCCTAGCGATGGGCAACCTAGTGAGAAGTTGCAGTTCTCGCAACTAGGAGCCCTAGACCCGGGAGAAAAATTATAAAATAATTTTTGGGACTCTAGAGAAGGGTCATTGAGGTTCTTATGGTATTAGATTGCCAAGAAAATACTTAGAAAAATTTTTCAATCGGTACAGACAATTTTGGCCCGTTAAGCCAAACGGAGGGCATTTTGGTCATTTCGTCTTCAGAGATGATTTTTGGCCGACTTGTCCAGTTAAGCAAATAATTATTATGATCTAAAATATGAATAAATATTGCTAAAAATTGAATTGAAAATGAGTAGAGAAAAGAAAAAAAGAAAATGAAAGAAAATACTTAATTATGACATCATATGATTTCTTTAAAAAGAGCTCCACCAATCATCTTTTAACAAGCACCTTTAAATCAATTAAGAAGGACAAAAAAGAGTTAAAAATTGAAAAAAATTTCTGCTCTTCTATCTCATAATTTCGGCAGCCTTCTCATTCCCAAACCTTTTCCACCATGAAAGCTCCCTTAAGCTTCATTTCCCACTTCAATTCACCTCAAAACCTTATCCTCCCTTCACTAAAAATTATATCCACACCAAGGAGAAGTGTTTGGCAGCCAAGAAAGAGTAAGAAAGTAAAGAAAAATTAAAGTCTTGGTTGGCTTGGATTTGAGCTACAAGAGGTTAGTGCTTATTTATGCATATTTCTCTCTTTATTCCATGTTAGGGACTTAAAATGAGTATGAAATTGTAAGTCAAATGAAATAAAACTTATGTGTATGTACACCATGAAATTTGGCAGCCCTAAGGAAGGGATAATGTTGATGGTTTTGATGGATTTAAAATGGCTTAGAAATGGTGTTGATGTGTAGACATAAATTTGAAATGGATTAGTATGCCTAATTGACATGTGTTGTGCGAACCTTGAATTTGAGCTAGGGTTTGGACACAAAAACTTGGATCTTGTTCATGTGTTGGTGAATGAAAGTTTAAATGGTCAATTAGTGACCATTTGGCTGTGTATGATGAAGAATTGAAGTGAGTTGTAGCTTGGAATTGAGTTTGGCTAGGCTGCCCTAGGTGACCTGCAGAATTGGACATGAGTCCAGCAGGTTTGGGCAGCCATAACTTGAATTGTAGAGGTTCAATTGGTGCAAGGCCAATTGGACATGAAACTAGACACATAATGGCACAACTTTGGTGAAGAAACCATGCCCATAAGACCAAACCAAGTGGACCAAAAGCTTGCCCCAATCTGGGTGACCTGCAGTCTGTTTCTGCAGAATGACCAAATGAACAGTATTTGGTCATTTCGCCATAACTCAGTGTAGAATGGTCCAATTGACCTGAAATTTTACCAGCAACAAGCTGAGATATAGACCAACAACTTTTATGAAGAAACCTAACCCAAATTATGACCATAACCTATCCAACAAGTGAGTTGCAGTCACTGTTCACTGCACTATAGATATGGTCAGTCCAGAAAAATTCTAATCTGGCTAGTTGTGGTTTTTGGACCATAACTTGAGCTACAAAACTCCAAATGGAGTGATTCAAAAAAGGAAATTCAATTAGACAAAATAAGGAACAACTTTCATGTTGATCATTTTGCCAAATTCCCACTGCAAAAATGACTAATGGAACAGTAAAGATAAGGTATGAAAACTGAAAATTCTGCTCAATTAACTTTAAGCTTAGAAATGGTATTGGCAACCAATACCAACAAATTTTAAATGCAAAATGTGGTATGTTGGGAGTATTAAAACCAATGTACCCATTGTCTATGCAAAGTCAACATTTTGGTTGACTAATGAAGTGAATAGTAACACCAAAACTTGAAATTCAAAAATTGTAAAACTCAAAAGTGTAAAATGCCCTAGTATACCTAACAAGATTGGTTTGGATAGCTTGGCATGCCAATAGGGTTTAGTTAGCAGTACTGCACATGGCATTATGCCATTCTGTGATTTCATGGCTTTTAGCCATTCTGACATTATGTTGATACTTGGCCTTGTGCCTAATGTTATTACAGCTTATTAGTCGCTCATTGCACACCGGAGACACATATGTGACCGATGGTGTGACGGCCGAGGTACTTGATACCCAAAGGTTTACTGTTTATCGATCGATCGTCTAGTATAGGTTACTTGGGCAACCAAAAATGAAAGTGGATAAATTTAATGAAATAATGAATATAACAAGTACAAAATAAGTAAGACTACAAATACTCATCGAAAATTTATTTGCAATGAGACATCAATACATTCACTGCATATTTATTTTCTATTATTTCTTTTTATTTTATTATTGGCACCACTAAGCATTATTGCTTAGCGCGTTGCTTTTGCCATGCGTAGGTTCTGGAGAGACCGACCGAGAGCCCAGTAGACCACAGACTGGGTGAGACCTTCTGCAGCTCTGCATAGTGTCCGTGTCACCTCACCATCTTCAGTGCATTGGTAGGACACTAGGTTTCATTTTGGTATTTTGTAACTAACTTTTATTTTCTCATGTGTAATTGAGACTTATGTAATGTATTTTGATGTTAATGTAAATAGTGGAAATTGTGTTTATGAATGGAAAATTGAGTATTTATTTATTGCTTGTATATGAATACCATGAGAAATGAATGATTGAGAAATGGAAATGTTGTTGAAAAATATTGAGATTTTGATGATGAAATGGAGTTTGGGATTGATTGAAAATATTGGAAGTGTTTTTCACAGGTTCCGAAGAACTGTTTTCTCCATTTTTAGCTGGTACTCTGCCGGATTTTCTATAAAATTTTCGGAACCTCAAATAAATTATAATTTCAATAAATGACTTAAATAAATTATATTTCATAAATTTTACTTCATAATTATGAAAAAAAAAATAAATTAGGAAGAATAAAAATGATTGAATTAAAATAGGGTGTTCTGATGCATACATTTTGCATAGTCATTTAGGTTTAATTTCATAGCCATTTTATTTGATTATTAGTCACTTTTAGCTAATTTCATTAGTTATTTAGTTAGTTTTTCATAATTGCCAATTTTGATTAATTTGTAATTTTTACTTTGTTTTGTAGGAAAAATGGTGTTTTTGAAGGACTAAAAAGAAATTTTGCCATTGAGGAGTGATTTCTACAGCCAAAGATGTCAAAAACAAGTTTCAAAGTTGAAATATGCATTGGCCAAATTGCGCATAACTTGCCGCATAAGTTATGCAGATCTGCATAAGGAGAAGAAACACTGCTCCAATACCTGCCGAATTGTGCATAAGGAGAGTGCATAACTTATGCAGATTCACGCCTCCCTTATGCAATCTCACGGAATTGTGCATAACTTATGCGCTTGATTATGCAGTTTCACATAAGAGAGCCAGAAACCAGCCGAAAACTGCATAAGGGACTGCATAACTTATGCAGTCCCATAAAGACTTCATTAATGAGCTGGCAGAAGATTCCCTCAGAAAATCATACCTCAAACACACCATTTTAGGGCTCTATGTCAGAAAAAGTTATAAATAGCCCCTTATCCCATTTTAGAAAGGGAGGAAGAAAGGGAGAAAAAAAAAAGAGGAAAGGAAAGGGGCAGCAGCTGAAGAGTAAAAAACGTCACTCCCACCATTTCCAAACAGATTTGGAGTTTTCTTTCCTTTATTGCACATTTCCTACCTTTCTTGTATCGGATTTCTTTAGTTTTAGTTTATTTTCATGATTTATTTCCTCTTTTACTTAGAATTTCTTGTGTTAAACATGGATTGTGAGTAGTTCTCTTTGATTCTGGAGTAAGGGATGTAATATTTTAGTTATTTTTGTGGATTTGAACTGGGTTAGTCCCAATTTAATAAAATTTATGAGGTTTAATCCATTTCTTATGTGCTTATTCACATGCTTAATGAAGGGCCCCATTAAGTTATGTTCTTAATCCTTGGTTGAAGCACCGAAAGGAGAAGACCAAGTGACAGTTAATCAAGAAATTGGACTTAATTAACTTAGATCTAGAAATAGACTAAGGGTTAAGAGGGTTTTAATAGATTGATTAAAGAACCTAATGGGTCTTGGTTAATTTTAACTCCACAAAAGTAGGATTAAGTTAATTAAGGCACTCTTTGTCTTACTCGAAAGAGTTTTCAAAGGATTTTAGAATTAATCTCCTTTAAACCCATAAATTTCATGGATTGGGCTAGCTAGGGAAAATCCCAAAATGACTTAAATATGAACCCTTAACTCCAGAATCGTTTTTTATCAATTATTGCTTGGAATTTTACTTTTGAGTGTTTAGTTTAATCTCATTTTATTAATTTTCATTATTAATATTATCAATTTCTTTATTTTGCGAATTATTAAATTAGTCATTGTTTGAATTTAGTTTTGCATTTTCATACCTTATGCTTCAAATTCCTAAATTTCTTTTATAAAATATGATTAAAATACAATTTAACATTCTTTATTTTACATCAAAAATTCAATCATTAACACAACTCCTCGTGGGAACGATATTTTTTTTTCTATACTACTTGAACGACCCGTGCACTTACAGTTGGGACACATCAAGTTTTTGGCGCCGTTGCCGGGGAGTTGTTTGTTTAAGATTGAATTCTTGATTATTTTAGTTGTTTATAGTTTTATCTTTGTTATCTTTTCATTTTGTGTTTGTTTGTTCTTTTTCAGGTACTCTTAATCTTTTATGAGAAGAGCTAAAAGCACAAGTGACACATCCTTATTGTTTAATCCTGAAATTGAGAAATTTTGTAAAGCCAACAAGAAAGAAACCAGAAAAAGAAAAGAAGCTTTGAGAGCAGCTGAAATTGAGCAAGAAATAGCTGAAGAAAGAGTTGGAATCGGTGGTGATAATGCTGAAAATGATCGAAACAATGAAAATGCAGCTCATGGTGATGAAGTTGTAAATGCTAATGTGCCTAAGGGAAGTATGATGGATCATGCATTTCCTCATTTTGATGATTTAAGAGAGAGTATAGCAAGACCAAGAATTGATGCAAATAGTTATAAGATGGATTTTGGAGTACTACAAATGATTCAGAATTCTCAATTCGGAGGTCATCCTTCAAAAAATCCTCATACTCATCTTAAGAAGTTTGTTATGATCTGTGATATGCAAAAGCAACCAGGAGTATCTGATGATGCAACAAGGCTAAAATTGTTTCCATTCTCTTTGAAAGATAGAGCATTGGATTGGCTTGATTCTTTACCTCACAACTCAATTACAAATTGGGAGCAGCTCACTGATGCATTTCTTGCCCAATACTTTCCACCTAGAAAAACTCAAGAGTTGAGGAATCAAATGATTGCTTTTAGACCAAGAGAAGATGAGACTCTTTATGAGTCATGGATGAGATGGAAGGAATTAGAGAGACAATGTCCACATCATGCCATTCCTAAATGGATGATAAACCTGAATTTTTACACAAATGTCACTCCTGCTATCAGAGGAATCGTTAATGCTCAAACTGGAGGGGAATTCATCATTAAGCATGAAGATGAAGCTTATGAGTTATTAGAGAAAATAGCAAAGAACAGTCATCTATGGAGTAGTCCAAGAGGGTTAACTCTAACTCAAAAAAGGCAAGTTGTGTGGAATGTATGAGCTTGATCCATTCAACATGATCAATGCCAAATTTGATGCACTCACTAATGTCCTTGCTAAGAAAATGGAGGATTTAAGTATGCTAGTCAGTTCATCATCATGTTCTGGAAGTTCTCAACAAGTCACTTATGCAGAAGGAACAATGAGCTGTGGAGTAGATTATCCTTCATATGCTTGGAGGAATCATCCCAATTTTTCATGGGAGAATCAGTAAAATCAAGCTTCAACTCAGAACTTTCCACCACAACAACAAGGGCATCAATACCAACAACCTAGGCAACCACCACCTAGTTTTCAGCAAAAGAATGCAAATCCTACACCTTTACCAAGACAGCAAGAATAAAGTTCCACCACAGAGGCTTTATTACAACAAATTCTTGCTAATCAAACTAAGCGTGATGAAGAGTTGAGAGAGATGAAAGCAAGGCTGGAACAAATGCAAACACATAATAGAATGCTGGAAAATCAGATTGCACAACAAGCATGCTCATCAAGTACCAATTCTATGGGGAAACTTCCTAGTCAAACAGAAAATCCAAGGGAGCAATGTCATGTCATCACACTGAGGAGTGGTAAAATAGTGCATAATGAGAAGAGTGAAAAATTTGAGAAGAGAGAAAATGAGGAAGATTTTGAGGGAGATGAAAAACAAAAGAGTGAAAAAAGGAGTGCAAGAAAAGGTAAAGAGGAGGTTGGAGAGAAAGAAGAGAAATATATACCTCCAGAGCCTTACAAGCCACAGCTTCCCTTTCCACAGAGATTTCAAAAAGCCAAGCTTGATAAGCAATTTGGGAAGTTCTTAGAGATTTTGAAGAAGCTATATATAAATGTGCCTTTTATTTATGCTCTTTTCCAAATGCCTTCTTATGCTAAGTTTTTGAAAGAAATTCTCTCAAACAAAAGAAGACTTGAAGATTATGAGACTGTAGCCTTAACTGAGGAATGCAGTGCTATCCTCCAAAGGAAACTTCCTCCAAAGCTCAAGGATCCAGGGAGTTTTTCAATTCCATGCCACATTGGGGAATCATGTTCTATAAAAGCTTTATGTGATTTAGGGGCTAGTGTAAGCCTTATGCCCCTCTCCATCTATGAGAAGCTCAACATGGGAGATCTTAAGCCAACCCACATTTCTCTTCAGTTAGCTGACAGATCAATTAAGTATCCTGAAGGGATTTTGGAGAATGTGCCTCTGAAGGTTGGGAAATTCTACATACCTGTTGACTTTGTCATCTTGGACATGGAAGAGGATTCTAATATCCCAATTATTTTGGAGAGGCCTTTCCTAGCTATAGCAGGTGCTTTGATTGACGTGAAAGGTGAAAAGCTTACTCTCAGAGTCGGAGAGGATCATTTAGTCTTCAACATTGGCAATGATAAGAAGAAGCAACATGAAGATGTAGACTCTTGTTTGAGAATTGATATAGTTGATGAGTTAATAAAAGAGCACTTTAGAAAGAGCTATCCGAAGGCTTCTCTTGAAAGTTGTCTTATCCATGAAGGGAGTATTTGCACAACATTTGAATAGTAATCCACTTTGTCCTATGGCACCAATCTTTCAAGTTGAGCAAGTGGAGAAAAGTGAAATAAAGCAACCATCTCTAAAAGAGAAAGATGCACCAGAGGTTGTCAAGAAAGAAATGGTCAGATTTTTAGACAAAGCAACAAGGATCTTCTCATGTGATGGAAAGAAAATGAAGTATAGATTCATTGAAGCACCTATTGGAAGTATAGATTCATTGAAGCACCTATTGGAAACAGAGGCAATAAATTTCAATTTCAGCCACCATGAAACATGAAAAGAGTCCAGCTAAGGACTATAAATTAGTGCTCTTGAGAGGCACCCCAAGTTCTTTTATTTTGCTTTTGTTGATTTACTTTTATTTGCATTACTTTTGTTTTTGTCTTAAATCTCCCCAAATTCAATTTTTGACATTGTTGAATCTTGTCCCTTGTAGATGTATTTCAATGGAGGAAGGTTGGTGAACTGCTGGGGAGTGACTCTTAATCTGAAATTATGTCCTTCAACTCTCCTAGGATTGATTTATTTTCTTGCATAACACATGCGGGTTTGCTACTTGGTTTATGCAGAAAAATGAAATTTGCAGCAAAGAAGGGTCTGCAGCACATGGCTTATGTTTCTTTATGAGGTTGGGTGTGTAACTTTTAAGTATTTGTCCTTATCATGTTAATATGATGGTAAGTGGGCCATTTTTGTAGTTTTGAGCTTATTTGGGTTGTGAGATTCAAGGTGGACATACTGCATTTTCTTGGCATAACTTGGGGAGTCCATTCTCATTTGTGGATAGATGCAACTTTATGCAGATTTTATTGAGTCTTAATGTGCTAAATGTTGATTTGCAGAATTTGAATTGAAATGGCATGATTCACAAATGCCTCTTATGCAAAACTCACTTCTACAAGCTTGTTTGATGCAATTGTGATGGATTTTGTATATATTGATGTGTTTTTAGGTGATAATTTCTCATGATTTATGCTTTATAGAATTACATTTCTGCATTCTAGTGTATTTTTCAAACTTGCAATTCATTTTCAATTGTAATCTCAATCTTGTTGAATTGTGCATAAGTAACTGCATAGCTTATGCAGCTTTTAGATCACAAATTTTGCCATTTTCTCTTCTTCCTAAAAACTGCATAAGGATGTGCATAGCTTATGCAATTCTGCATAGCCACATTTTTGTCAAATTTCATATCTGCCGAAACTTGCATAAGTGTGTGCATGACTTATGCACTTCTGCATGACTTCAAATCCTGCATTTTCTCTTTCTGCCGAAATCTGCATAAGGAAGTGCATAAGTTATGCACTTCCGCATAACCACCAATTCTGAATTCCAAAAACCTGCCGAGACTTGCATAAGGAGAGCGCATAGCTTATGCACTTCTGCATGACCAATTTCTCTGAAATCTAAAACCTGTCGAGACTTGCATAAGGAGAGTGCATAGCTTATGCACAACAGCATGACCAATTTTTCTGAATTCCAAAACCTGCCGAGACTTGCATAAGGAGAGTGCACGGCTTATGCACTTTTTGCATGACCACAATTCCTACACTTCCATATAAGTCAGCGCATAAGCTATGCACTCTTGCATAATCAATTTTTCACACTCTTTATCTTCCACCGAAACCTGCATAAGAGAGTGCATAAGTTATGCACACCCATTCTCCCCTTATGCAGTTTTACACATGTCCTGTTCAAATCAAAATTTTTTTTTCGGCATCCACTTTCCCACCTCCACTTCCCGACGTTCCTGTTCACGCCTTTCCCCCCACGACCATTTTTTTTTCGGCATCATCCTTCCTCTCCACTACTCTTTTCGCCGCCTTTGCCCTAACTTCCCTCTACATCTTTTACTTTCTCCATCACCTCCTCCATTCTCACCATCGACAACCCCATAGAATCGCCTCCTCATTCCCCTCAAACCTCCCCTCTCCAAGTCTTGCCCTTGGCTATGCGGCCTCCCAACCCCGATTCCCCTCCACAAGAAACCCCTCCACCACCTCCCACAGCCACTTATAAGAGAAAAATCAGGTCGAAATCCACCCGACCCATGGCTTCTGCACCTTGAATTCTGTTTTTTTTGAAGTTCTATTGGATGGCTATATTTGATTTTCATTGATTTTCATTGTCTTTACTAACCATTTGTGCATACTTGTCCATACACTGTATATATCTGCATGCTTCTACTGGTGTTTGCACATTTTTCCTTGCTAATCATCATGCAGCAGCTTTTGAATATACTGCACAGGCTGTGACTCCCCTTATGCAAATGTTTTGCATAGCCTGTGCAGTCCTTTATGCCACTCATGCAAAACTGCTGTAACACCCCCGTTTGCATAGCCTGGTAGATTTCACTGTTCCGGTGACCGGTGTCGGTCCGGATAATTAAGGAGATTAGAACCACACTTAAGTCAATTAGAGAAGCCATAAACACAAATAATTAGTAATGTTCAATTAGTTAAGTATAAATAAGAAAAACAGAACATAAGAGGTTAAACGAGCTGAGAGTCACAGCGATGGGTGACCTTCTCGGGAACGACTGCGAAGTCATTTTAAACTCAAATTTCGAACCGTAAAATGTGACGCTGCGGTCCTTAGGACCATTATAAACACAGTGGAAAAGAGAAAATCATGAAAAAGGACTGTTAAGTCAGTCAAATAATTAGGTCAGGGAGCCGAAGGAAATATTGAATTATTT
Organism: Hevea brasiliensis; assembly: GCF_030052815.1. Taxonomy (NCBI): domain Eukaryota; kingdom Viridiplantae; phylum Streptophyta; class Magnoliopsida; order Malpighiales; family Euphorbiaceae; genus Hevea; species Hevea brasiliensis. The sequence continues at coordinate 85,375 of NW_026614830.1, read as the reverse complement.
GCAAATCGGGATGAATTGGTGAGGGGCAATTTGGTCAATTGTCCCCGAGAGCTGACTCCTGACCTAACTGTCAAATAAAATCGGAGAAAAGAAAATTTCAGAATCAAGAATTAAATTAAAGAACTATTGAAGAATTAAAGAAAAAGAAAAAGAATAAAAATGATACTTATTACATCATGATGATGACATCATATAGATGTCAAAATTAATTCTAATTTTTCAACCTTTTTTGACCAAGTCAATTATGGGCATAAAAACAAAAATTCAAAAAGATTTTTTTTCACTTCTTCTTTTTCTTATTCCCGTAGCTCTCTCCTCTCCCTCTCTTCTTATTTTGTTCCACCATTAAAGCTTAGATTTAAGCTTCTTAAACTTTAGATTTCACCCCCTAATCCTTGAGAATAATTATAGAAACCATTAAATTGACCCTCAAGAAGAAGATTTGGAGCAAGAAATTAAAAGAATTTGAAGATTTGAGGGAGATTGAAAAAGCTTCAATTAAGGTAAGTTTCCTCTTTTAATTTGAATTTGAATTGAATTTTTAGTATAAAATTTTGGTTAAACAAGAATTTTATTGCATAAAAACATGAAAAATTTTCATGTAGAGGGACTAAACTGATTTTAGGCCAGCTTGGATATGAGGATGATTTGCATGAATTGAATGGTTTGAAAGGGGTATATAAACTTTAGTTAGTTGAATGACTATGGTTAAAGGTATGGAATCAAGTAAATGCAAAAATTAGTGTGAATTAGGGTTTGGACATTAGGGTTTATAAACCAAAAATGTGAGAAATGAGTAAATGATGTCTTTGACCTAATTTGAAGTGAAAAATGGTCATTTGTGGCCAAATGAGTTGTGTTGGAATGGTTGGAAATAAAGTCAAATTCGGATTGGGTATGCACCATGACCAAAAGTCAACTTTGAGGGACCAAAAATGGAATTTTACAAGTCCAATGGATATGGGACCAATTGGGGATGAAAATAGGCACTAAATGACACAATTTTCATTTAGGAAGCCTGCCCAAAAAGTGACTAAAACCTAGTGAACAAAGTGGCCGAAGTCGGAAAATCGCAGGCTGCCTCTGCACAAACTGACCAAATGAACAATTTCATTTAGTCATAACTCGAGCTAGGTAGGTCAAAATGACCTGAAATTTTACCAGTAATTAGATAAGATATAGATCTAAAACTTTTATGAAGAACACCAACCTAAATTATGCCATTAACCCAATTAAAATACTGAGCAAAGTTGGTAACCTGAATCTGCAGAACTGCAGATTGCCATATGAACAGTAAAGTTTCAATGGCTATAACTCTCTCTAGAAAACTCCGATTTAGGAGATTCTTGAACCGATGGAAACCTAAGACATATTAGAATATTTCATATGAAGAAAATTAGACCAAATTATGGACCGAACTTGATCAAATTGCTGAACAAAGTTGGAATCAATAATCTGCCAGAATAAAATTCTGCAGCATGAATAGTAAACATAATTTGCTTATAACTTGAGCTACAAAACTCCAATTGGGGTTATTCAAAAAGGAGAATAAACTTAAGACAATAAGAAACATTTTCTATGAAGAAAGTTTTGCCAAATTCTAACAGTAAACCGACCAATGAAACAGTACAATTAGGGACACCAAAATTGAAAATTTGGCAATTTTGCCTAAAAGGCCTAAGTTTTGAGAAAATGACCAAAACCAACAAGTTTAGTGACCAAAATGTGGTATGTGGGTGAAGTTGGAATTCCCATACCTATTAAGCCTTAGAAAGTCAATAATTTGACTTGAATAGTGCAGTGAATAGTAAATCGAAACACAAAATTTCAAGAACGTCGAATTTAGCACGTTAGAGCTAGGTAAAAGTGAAGTTAAATTTATTATTGGATTTATGCTAAGTTATGGTACTAAAACACTGTGAAATTGTGTGTTTCAGTGGAAAAGAATATCGGGACAGAACCCGAGGAGTCGAGTCAAGGCCAACAGGCGACTCGTTTGAGATTTGTGCACAACGTATACTTTTTATAATCATCTTTTGCATACTGTTTTGAATAATGTGAAATATTGAATTATGGCATTCTTATGATGTTTTGATTTAAATTGTTGAAAGTTATTATGTATATTGAAATTGTTAAGATAAGTTTTGAAACCACAGTGTCATGATCATATATTTGAACACCTCACTAGCACGACTAGTGGGGGTAATTAGTTTCGAATTTTGATTCCTTCTCTGGAAAAGTGTTGAGGTGTGCCAGTAGAAGAGGATGTGAATGGATATCCATATATTTGAGCTAGCTAGCCTTGTGATGTGATTTCTCTTTAGCCTCTGGCTATTGAGATTCTATTTGTTTCGAATGGCATGATCTAACTGTGGGATTTATGAAACGTGTTTTGATACTTCGAAATGAACTTGGTTTGCATTAAAACCTCATAATTCATGTTTTGTATTTAATGCTCATGTTTAGTCAAATTTTTGAATAAATGTGATTTATATTTTGTATAAAGATTATTTTAGTATGTTGTGCACCACTGAGTCCTAGTACTCAGCGATAGCTTCTATTGCTGTCGCAGATACAGAGACTAGAGGAGCAGCAGACTGAGCTGTTGAGGTGTGAGGAGCTATCAGCTTAAAGTCTTCGGGTATAATTTATACCCTAACTGTAAATATTTCTTTTGATGTATATATTGCACATAAATGTATGGACATGTAAAAATGGGTCTTGAGCAGTTTGTATAAAATTTGTATAAAGTTGTAATATATATAGTAGTTTGAAATTCTCTTAATGTAAATTTTGTAATGATGTATCTAAATTATTTTGTCTCTAATGAAATATGAATGGAACTATTTTATTTAAATTGAATGAAATGGATTGTTAGTATTTTGATGATCATTGTATAGTGGATTTGAAATTTGAAAGTTGATAAATGTGTTGAGAAATTGATTGAGATTGAGTATGAAGTTGAAGCAGTTGTTGAGAAAAAATTTTAGAAGTGCTTTTTACACGTATTTGAAGAACTGGTTTCTCAAAATACAGACAGAACTCTGTCAAAATTTTTATAAAATTTGCGGAAAAATAAAATGGGCAAAAATTTCCAACTAGCTTTCCACTTAATTACATGTTTTAAATACTTATTAGAAATGCTCACCACTTATCAAAAATAAGAAAATTATTTTAAAATTCCTTGTAGGGTACTTAATGAGTTATCGGTAGGGAAGTTCGGTAGTTCATTATATATTCTACGGGATCATGTTATGCCTTACAGAGGGGGTAAGGTGTGACATGTTTTAGTGGTATCAGAGCAAATTTTTTTTGAAGTATATTTTAACTTGGGAATTTGTGTCTTTCTTGTTAAGTATAACTGCTCAATGTCCATATTTGCTACATACAGTGCATTACATCATAATATGAACTAACGGAGGGAAATCTCCATGTGTTATTTGTTCAGGAGATACCCTACTTCAGACTGAAATGGAAGAAGGGGATCGCTCAGTTGAGCGATGCTGAAGCCGAGGCACAAGGGGAAGCCCCACTTTACCGAATGTCGATGGGTCAAGCAGCCCCACAAATGCCGCAGTTCCCTGCACAGTTTGCACAGCAGATGGCGGCAATGTTTCAACAAATGGCTGGGGGTATGCCTGTTCAAGCTCCACCCCAACCACCTGTGGCACAATCACTGCCTCCAGCCAGACAATATGATAAACTACTGAAGTATGGGGCTACAGAATTTAAGGGTACAGTGGACCCTTTAGAGGCAGAGCAATGGCTTGAAAGAATGGACAGAGTATTTAAGAAGCTGCACTGCCAAGATGAATTGAAGTTTGAATACTACGTCGCCATCGCAAGGGGATGCGTATGATTGGTGGAAGACCATCCCCACGGCTTGGTTGAACCACCGGTCTTGACACAGGATGACTTCATCGAGAGTTCGATGTAAATACATCGGATGCATATGTTGATCGAAGCGCAAGAATTTTTGAGTTTGAAACAAGGAAATCGATCGGTGGCGAGTATGAGAGGAGTTCTCACTTTGAGTCACTATGCGGGAGTCTCCTTTCCACCAAAGAAGGCAAGGTGCAAGAGATTTGAGATGGGTTTGAAGCCCGATAAGGATGCAAGTTGTGGGATTTCGACACAGCAACTTTTCAGAGCTCATGTCTCAAGCACTTGAGTTGGAAAGAATAGAATCAGAAGCAACCCCAGTGAAAGAAAAATCAGAGAAAGCTGAGAAATCAGAAAAAGACAATGGGGAAAAATCAGTAGAGCCTAGTTCTGGCGCTACCTCGGGAAAGAAAAAGAAATTTAGTAGACCCAGCAGGGGTCGAGGTGGAAGATTTGGTAGGGGCAGATTTTTCGGACAGAGACCCCCTAGGTCTGGTCAGCAGTCGAGCAGGAGTTCACATTCTGCTCGCCCCTGTGAGACTTGTGGCAAGATTCATGGGGGGGAGTGTTATTGGGCCACTGGAGCCTGCTTTAACTGCGGAGGCAAGGGTCATTTAGCAAGAGACTGCACTAGTGCTCCGTCTTTGAGATATGGTCCAGCTCCTACTACTGTCGAGGGATCTATTCAGAGTCCTGCTCCTAGAGGTTCTGTAACACCCTAGGCAAATCCCACATCAACAAAACACGGGAGAGATGCTGGGTTTATAAGTTGATGGTTCGTAACCCCTATTGACGCGTTTTAAAACCGTGAGGGCTTCTGCCCAGAGCGGACAATATCACTAGTGGGCCGGGCCGTTACATTTGTGGTATCAGAGCCGCTCCGCGTGCAACCTTGAACGATGGTGGGGCAAACCTCAGCGAGGACGCTGAGTCCCATAAGGGGGGTGGATTGTAACACCCTAGGCAAATCCCACATCGACAAAACACGGGAGAGATGCTGGGTTTATAAGTTGATGGTTCGTAACCCCTATTGACGCGTTTTAAAACCGTGAGGGCTTCAGGCCCAGAGCGGACAATATCACTAGTGGGCCGGGCCGTTACAGGTTCACAGTCAGTTGGCAGAGGAAGAGGCAGAGGTAGAGGCACTGTTTCAGGCAGTCAGGGCACAGTTGGTCAGTCTGCACAAGGAAGTGCGTTAGCCAGAGTCTACACAATGAGACAGCGAGAAGAGGCTGAGACTTTCGATGTGGTAGCTGGTACATTCTCTATCTCTGATCAAGAAGTATTTGTATTGTTTGATCCGGGTTCAACCCATTCATATGTTAGTGCTAGCATAGTCGGTTCACTTGCTGTTTCATGTGTGCAAATGGGTTTTGAAGTGCTAGTAACTAGTCCATTAGGACAAGAGGTCCGGGTCAACAGAATCTATAGAGACTGTCCTTTGGTGATCCAAGGACATGTTTTCCTATTAGACTTGATTGAAATGCCCTTCAGAGAGTATGATATCATCTTGGGCATGGATTGATTAGCCGGGCATCATGCCATGATTGATCAGAGATCAAGACGATCACTTTTGGTCTCCCTTTGTACGGTGATGTGGTAATACATGGGGAGAGGCATTTATCGCCATCAAACATCATTTCATTTGACCGCCGTAAAAATGATTAAGAAAGGGTGTGAGACGTACTTGGCACATGTGATAGACACCCAAGTGGGTAGTCCAGCATTGAGGGACATCCCTACTGTATGTGACTTTCCGGATGTGTTTCTTGATGAATTGCCAGGATTACCTCCAGAAAGAGAGGTGCAGTTTGAGATTGATGTTATACCTGGTGTGGATCCAATCTTCATAACGCCATATAGAATGGCACTGCACTGACAGAGTTGAAAGTGCGATTGCAAGAATCGCTTGACAAGGGCTTTATCCGCCCTAGTGTGTCACCTTGGGGAGCGCAAAGATTGTTTGTAAAGAAGAAGGATGGCACTCTCGGTTATGCATTGATTATCGGCGATTGAATAAGGTGACAATAAAGAACAGATATCCATTGCCCGCATTGATGACTTGTTTGATCGGTTGAGGTGCATTGTGTTCTCCAAAATTGACTTGAGATCGGTTATTATCGGTTGAAAGTACAAGAGTAGTATTGCCAAATCGCCTTGTAACCCGTTATGGCCATTATGAGTTTTTGGTTATGCCATTCGAGTTAACTAATGCTCCGGCTGCTTTTATGGATCTGATGAACACTATCTTCAGACCATACCTCGACCAGTTTGTTGTGGTATTCATAGATGATATATTGGTCTATTCGAAGAATGCAGAAGAGCATGATAGACATCTGCGGATTGTACTGCAGACTTTGAGGGAGAAACAGCTATATGCCAAATTGTCGAAATGTGAATTTTGGCGGAAGGAAATATCCTTTTTGGGGCATGTAGTATCAAAAGAGGGCATCAAGGTAGATCCAAGTAAGATTGAAGCTGTCCTTAATTGGAGGCCACCCAGAAATGTCATAGAGATTCGCAGTTTTCTGGGTTTAGCTGGAACTACCGTAGATTTGTGAAGGGATTCTCCATGTTGGCATCTCCATTGACCAAGTTGCTTAGAAAAGATGTAAAATTTTAGTGGACGGATAAATGCCAACAGAGTTTTGATGAATTGAAGAGATGTTTGACTGAAGCTCCAGTCCTGACTTTACCTACTCCGGGTAAAGAGTACACAGTTTATAGTGATGCTTCTCACAATAGGTTAGGCTGTGTATTGATGCAAGATCGAAATGTCATTGCCTATGCATCACGTCAGCTAAAACCGCATGAGAGGAATTATCCGACACATGATTTGGAGCTTGCAACTATAGTGTTTACTCTTAAGATCTGGAGACATTATTTATATGGGGAAAAGTGTTACATCTACACAGATCATAAGAGTTTGAAGTATTTGGGCACCCAGAAGGAGCTGAATTTGAGATAGAGGAGATGGTTAGAGTTGATAAAAGACTATGATTGTCTGATAGACTATCAGCCAGGGGAAGCTAATGTTGTGGCTGATGCCTTAAGTCGCAAGACTACGGCAAGTCTACGGGTTACTCCTTTGTCCTTGGTACATGAGTTGAGATCATTACATGCCAACTTAGAGATTAATGATGAAGGGCAGACGACAGTTGCATGGCATGTACAGCCAGTGTTGGTTAATTAGATTAGAATGGCTGCTCAGAATGATCAGAAGTATCAGAAGCTGTTGGAAGAAGTCCGGCAGGGCAAGAAACCAGAATTGTCAATCAGAGATGATGGTCTCATTGCTACCAGGGCGTAATATGTGTTCCTAATGATGTTGAATTGAGGAAGATCATTTTGAAGGAAGCACATGAGTCTCCTTTTGCCATGCACCCTGGTGGCACAAAAATGTATAGAGGGCTAAAGGAGCATTACTGGTGGATGGGTATGAAAAGAGATGTGGCAGAGTTTATTTCTAAATGCCTAACTTATCAACAAGTGAAGGCAGAGCATCAAGTACCCGCTGGGTTGTTACATCCACTACCAGTACCAGAGTGGAAATGGGAGAGAATAACGATGGATTTTGTGATGGGACTTCCGAGGACACAGAAGAGTCATGATGCAGTTTGGGTCATTGTTGACAGACTGACTAAATCTGCTCATTTTCTGCCAATTCAGATGGACTACAGTTTAGAAAGATTGGCCAAGTTATACATCGATGAGATTGTGAGACTGCATGGAGTGCCAGTATCCATCGTGTCAGACAGAGATCCTAAGTTCACTTCTAGATTCTGGGGTAGTCTTCAGAAAGCCCTAGGAACTAGATTGAACTTCGATCGCATTCCATCCACGCATGCATGGCCACCGAGAGGGTAATTCAGATCTTGGAGGACATGCTACGGGCTTGTGTGATTGAGTTTGAGGGCAGTTGGGATACACACTTGCCTTTGATTGAGTTTGCTTACAACAACAGCTACCAATCAAGCATTGGGATGCCTCCATATGAAGCTTTGTATGGCAGAAAATGTAGAACCCCGTTGTGTTGGGATGACGTGGGCGAAAGAAAGATGATTGGACCCAAAATTGTTCAGCAGACTGAGGAGAAGATCAGGGTGATCAGAGATTGACTTAAGACTGCATCAGACCGTCAGAAGTCCTACATTGATTTGAAAAGAAGGGATATTGAGTATGCAGTGGGTGAGAAAGTTTTCCTCAAGGTTTCTCCTTGGAAAAGAATTATGAGATTTGGCAGAAAGGGGAAACTGAGTCCTCGTTTCATTGGGCCATATGAGGTTCTGGAAAGAGTGGGTCCTTTGGCATATCGTTTGGCACTACCTCCAGAGTTGGCGAAGATACATAATGTCTTCCATGTGTCTATGTTGAGGAGGTATCGATCAAACCCATCTCATGTACTACCAGTAGAAGAAATTGAAGTGAATCCAGACCTCACATATGAAGAAGAACCCATACAAATTCTGGCTTATGAGGTGAAGCAGCTATGGAACAAGCAGATACCATTGGTAAAAGTGCTGTGGAACCATCATTCGGGCCAGGAGGCTACTTGGGAACGAGAAGAGGACATGAGGAGACAACACCCACAGCTATTCAGAGATTAGTACCAGGTAAAATTTCGAGACGAAATTTATTTTAAGGGGGGGGAGAATTGTAACACCCCGCTTGCATAACTGGTAGATTTCACTGCTCGGTGACCTGTCATCCAGGACAATTAAGGAGATTAGAACCACACTTAAGTCAATTAGAGAAGCCATAAACACAAATAATTAGTAATGTTCAATTAGTTAAGTATAAATAAGAAAAACAGAATATAAGAGGTTAAACGAGCCGAGAGTCACAGCGATGGGTGACCTTCTCGGGAACGACTGCGAAGTCATTTTAAACTCAAATTTCGAACCGTAAAATGTGACGCTGCGGTCCTTAAGACCATTATAAACACAATGGAAAAGAGAAAATCACGAAAAAGGACTGTTAAGTCAGTCAAATAATTAGATCAGTGAGCCGAAGGAAATATTGAATTATTTGCAAACCGGGATGAACTGGCGAGGGGCAATTTGGTCAATTGACCCGAGTGACTCTGACCTAATCACAAATAAAATCGGAGAAAAGAAAATTTCGGAATCAAGAATTAAATTAAAGAACTATTGAAGAATTAAAGAAAAAGAAAAAGAATAAAAATGATACTTATTACATCATGATGATGACATCATATAAGATGTCAAAATTAATTCTAAGTTTTCAACCTTTTCTGACCAAGTCAATTATGGGCATAAAAACAAAAATTCAAAAAGATTTTTTTTCACTTCTTCTTTTTCTTATTCCCGTAGCTCTCTCCTCTCCCTCTCTTCTTATTTTGTCCCACCATTAAAGCTTAGATTTAAGCTTCTTAAACTTTAGATTTCACCCCCTAATCCTTGAGGATAATTATAGAAACCATTAAATTGACCCTCAAGAAGAAGATTTGGAGCAAGAAATTAAAAGAATTTGAAGATTTGAGGGAGATTGAAAAAGCTTCAATTAAGGTAAGTTTCCTCTTTTAATTTGAATTTGAATTGAATTTTTAGTATAAAATTTTGGTTAAACAAGATTTTTATTGCATAAAAACATGAAAAATTTTCATGTAGAGGGACTAAACTGATTTTAGGCCAGCTTGGATATGAGGATGATTTGCATGAATTGAATGGTTTGAAAGGGGTATATAAACTTTAGTTAGTTGAATGACTATGGTTAAAGGCATGGAATCAAGTAAATGCAAAAATTAGTGTGAATTAGGGTTTGGACATTAGGGTTTATGAACCAAAAATGTGAGAAATGAGTAAATGATGTCTTTGACCTAATTTAAAGTGAAAAATGGTCATTTGTGATCAAATGAGTTGTGTTGGAATGGTTGGAAATAAAGTCAAATTCGGATTGGGTATGCACCATGACTAAAATTCAACTTTGAGGGACCAAAAATGGAATTTTACAAGTCCAATGGATATGGGACCAATTGGGGATGAAAATAGGCACTAAATGACACAATTTTCATTTAGGAAGCCTGCCCAAAAAGTGACTAAAACCTAGTGAACAAAGTGGCCGAAGTCGGAAAATCGCAGGCTGCCTCTGCACAAACTGACCAAATGAACAGTATTTATTCATTTGGTCATAACTCAAGCTAGGTAGGTCAAAATGACCTGAAATTTTACCAGTAATTAGATAAGATATAGATCTAAAACTTTTATGCAGAACACCAACCTAAATTATGCCATTAACCCAATCAAAATACTGAGCAAAGTTGGTGACCTGAATCTGCAGAACTGCAGATTGCCATATGAATAGTAAAGTTTCAATGGCTATAACTCTCTCTAGAAAACTCCGATTTAGGCAATTCTTGAACCGATGGAAACCTAAGACATATTAGAACATTTCATATGGAGAAAATTAGACCAAATTATGGACCAAACTTGATCAAATTGCTGAACGAAGTTGGAATCAATAATCTACCAGAATAAAATTCTGCAGCATGAATAGTAAACATAATTTGCTTATAACTTGAGCTACAAAACTCTAATTGGGGTGATTCAAAAAGGAGAATAACCTTAAGACAATAAGGAACATTTTCTATGAAGAAAGTTTTGCCAAATTCCAACAGTAAACTGACCAATGAAACAGTACAATTAGGGACACCAAAATTGAAAATTTGGCGCCTAAAAGGCTTAAGTTTTGAGAAAATGACCAAAACCAACAAGTTTAGTGACCAAAATGTGGTATGTGGGTGAAGTTGGAATTCCCATACCTATTAAGCCTTAGAAAGTCAATAATTTGACTTGAATAGTGCAGTGAATAGTAACCCGAAACACAAAATTTCAAGAACGTCGAATTTAGCACGTTAGAGCTAGGTAAAAGTGAAGTTAAATTTATTATTGGATTTATGCTAAGTTATGGTACTGAAACACTATGAAATTGTGTGTTTCAGTGGAAAAGAATACCGGGACAGAACCCGAGGAGTCGAGTCAAGGCCAACAGGCGACTCGTTTGAGGTTTGTGCACAACGTATACTTTTTATAATCATCTTTTGCATACTGTTTTGAATAATGTGAAATATTGAATTATGGCATTCTTATGATGTTTTGATTTAAATTGTTGAAAGTTATTATGTATATTGAAATTGTTAAGATACGTTTTGAAACCACAGTGTCTGACCATATATTTGAACACCTCACTAGCACGACTAGTGGGGGTAATTAGTTTCGAATTTTGATTCCTTCTCTGGAGAAGTGTTGAGGTGTGCCAGTAGAAGAGGATGTGAATGGATATCCATATATTTGAGCTAGCTAGCCTTGTGATGTGATTTCTCTTTAGCCTCTGGCTATTGAGATTCTATTTGTTTCGAATGGCATGATCTAACTGTGGGATTTATGAAACGTGTTTTGATACTTAGAAATGAACTTGGTTTGCATTAAAACCTCATAATTCATGTTTTGTGTTTAATGCTCATGTTTAGTCAAATTTTTGAATAAATGTGATTTATATTTTGCATAAAGATTATTTTAGTATGTTGTGCACCACTGAGTCTTAGTACTCAGCGATAGCTTCTATTGCTGTCACAGATACAGAGACTAGAGGAGCAGCAGACTGAGGTGTGAGGAGCTATCAGCTTAAAGTCTTCGGGTATAATTTATACCCTAACTGTAAATATTTCTTTTGATGTATATATTGTACATAAATATATGGACATGTAAAAATGGGTCTTGAGCAGTTTGTATAAAATTTGTATTAAGTTATAATATATATAGTAGTTTGAAATTCTCTTAATGTAAATTTTATAATGATGTATCTAAATTATTTTGTCTCTAATGAAATATGAATGGAACTATTTTATTTAAATTGAATGAAATGGATTGTTAGTATTTTGATGATCATTGGATAGTGGATTTGAAATTTGAAAGTTGATAAATGTGTTGAGAAATTGATTGAGATTGAGTATGAAGTTGAAGCAGTTGTTGAGAAAAATTTTTAGAAGTGCTTTTTACAGGTATTTGAAGAACTGGTTTCTCAAAATACAGACAGAACTCTGTCAAAATTTTTATAAAATTTGCGGAAAAATAAAATGGGCCAAAATTTCCAACTAGCTTTCCACTTAATTATATGTTTTAAATACTTATTAGAAATGCTCACCACTTATCAAAAATAAGAAAATTATTTTAAAATCCCTTGTAGGGTACTTAATGAGTTATCGATAGGGAAGTTCGGTAGTTCATTAGGTATTCTACGGGATCATGTTATGCCTTACAGAGGGGTAAGGTGTGACAACTGCACAGGCTGTCAATCCCCTTATGTAAATGTTCTGCATAGCCTGGGCAGTCCTTATTGCCACTCATGCAGAACCGCACAGCTTATGCACCCTCCTTATGCACCTGTTCTGTACAGCATTTTATTTTGCATAACCTATGCAGCTTCTTATGCATCACCATTATCTCTTGAATTCTCATCTGCTCTATACCAGGTAACTCATTCTTTTTGCTCTTAAATTTCACAATTCCTGGTAATTCCTGTTTACTTTGAGTTTTGATAATGCACTACTTTAGACATTGAGGACAATGTCCAATTTTGAGTTTGGGGGTGTGCATTTTGATTTTTGCTACATTTTTCACATTTTGAGTATAGGAACATCTCATCCCATTACATTTACATATATTGTAAATATTTTACATATACATCCATACATACATATACATAACACATTTACACACACATTATACATCACTTAGAAATTGTACACATTGCACACAAATAGATTTTCTCCATTTAGTTAAGGCATCGCTCATTTTTAGGAATCATGCATCATGAAATAAAATCTTTTGCCAAATCCCTTGAGTATTGAAAAAGTTGCCTATGAGAGTGATTTGACTTACCTTTAGTTGGGTTTGTAGATTGAAAGTTTCCTAAGAGGTGCAAAGTTTTGAAGTGTCTATCCCTTGCCTATATCTTCTTAGCCAAAAAGCCACCCAACTAGTCCTTTAGAGATTGGAGTGTTTAGAGGGAGTTATTGGATATAAGGTAGTCAAATGATGTCTCACCAATCCTAGAACAAATTTTCTAAACCTTTCAAGGCGAAATACCAGCTTGTACTTGAAAAGAGAGATGGTTAGGCATTCTTTGATTTAAACCTTCTCATTTTAAACCTTTGGCCCTTTTCCTAATTAAAATTGACCCTTGCAAACCCCTTTGAGCCTTTTTATTCTTAATTTTTCTTAAAACCCTTATTGCTACCTAGCCAATGAACCAAACACTCCAACCCTTTTCATGAGGATAATTGAATATTAGGTACACTTTATAAAAAAATAAAATAAAAAAAAAGAGAAAAAAGAGAAAAAAAAATATACAATAAAAGGGAGAAGAAATGCTTGTCATCTTGTAAAAGTGCTAGTATATGTACTTTTCATTATTGTCATTCAAATTGAAAGAAATCCACCCAAAGTATTAAAAAGAATGAGTTTGGGGGTGGTATTTTTAGGGACAATCATCAAAAGAAAATGCAAGATACAAGTTTAAAATATCAAAATGTCCCTCCATTTTGATGTGTTTTGTAAACTATGCTAGCACTTGACAATTCTCATTGTGTATTTCTCTCCTCCATATATATATATATATATATATATATATATATATATATATATATATATATATATATAAAGAGAAAAAGAAGAAAAAGAAGAAAAAAAATATATAATAAAATAAGAAGTGTACCTTATGTTGTCGAGATTGAAAATATTCTCATGCTTTGAATCTTTTTTACCCATTTTTCTTAGCCTCATCTTGAACCCCATAGCCCCATTACATCCCTAAAAAGACCTTTGATCTCTTGATAGTACTTGCTACCTTAGTGGAGATAGGAGTAGGGAATTTGCCTATGGGATTGGAAAACTATCCATTCATTCATTCAATTTCATCATTCTATATAGAGACACATTGACTATTGATTGTCCTAGAATTCCTTTTGAGCATGACTCTCTCTTTTGAATGGTTGGTTTGGAAATTTTGATTGATAATTGACTTGATGGCTAAGCGGTGAAAGCTTGGATGAGCATTAGATTCTTTGCATTTTAAAGGATGGGTATATGGATTGTTGGTATGGCTAAAGGTGTGTTAAGTTACTTTAATAGCTGATTTTCATAGCTCTTTGGATAAGGCAACCCTAAAAAATTTTTGCCTTACATTTTAAAGTTTGCTTGAGGACAAGTAAAAGCTTGAGTTTGGGAGTATTTGATGCATACATTTTGTATAGTCATTTAGGTTTAATTTCATAGCCATTTTATTTGATTATTAGTCACTTTTAGCCAATTTCATTAGTTATTTAGTTAGTTTTTCATAATTGCCAATTTTGGATTAATTTGTAATTTTTACTTTGTTTTGTAGGAAAAATGGTATTTTTAAAGGACTAAAAAGAAATTTTGCCATTGAGGAGTAATTTCTACAGCCAAAGATGTCAAAAACAAGTTTCAAAGTTGAAATATGCATTAGCCAAATTGCGCATAACTTGCCGCATAAGTTATGCAGATCTGCATAAGGAGAAGAAACACTGTTCCAATACCTGTCGAATTGTGCATAAGGAGAGTGCATAGCTTATGCAGATTCTCGCCTCCCTTATGCAATCTCACGGAATTGTGCATAACTTATGTGCTTGGTTATGCAGTTTCGCATAAGAGAGCCAGAAACCTGCCGAAAACTGCATAAGGGACTGCATAACTTATGCAGTCCACTTATGCAGTCCCACAAAGACTTCATTAATGAGCTGGCAGAAGATTCCCTCAGAAAATCACACCTCAAACACACCATTTTAGGGCTCCATGTCAGAAAAAGTTATAAATAGCCCCTTATCCCATTTTAGAAAGGGAGGAAGAAAGGGAGAAAAAAAAAAGGAAAGGAAAGGAAAGGGGCAGTAGCTGAAGAGTCAAAAACGTCACTCCCACCATTTCCAAACAGATTTGGAGTTTTCTTTCATTTATTGCACATTTCCTACCTTTCTTGTATCAGGTTTCTTTAGTTTTAGTTTATTTTCATGATTTATTTCCTCTTTTACTTAGAATTTCTTGTGTTAAACATGGATTGTGAGTAGTTCTCATTGATTCTGGAGTAAGGGATGTAATATTTTAGTTATTTTTGTGGATTTGAACTGGGTTAGTCCCAATTTAATGAAATTTATGAGGTTTAATCCATTTCTTGTGTGCTTATTCACATGCTTAATGAAGGGCCCCATTAAGTTATGTTCTTAATCCTTGGTTGAAGCACCGAAAGGAGAAGACCAAGTGATAGTTAATCAAGAAATTGGACTTAATTAACTTAGATCTAGAAATAGACTAAGGGTTAAGAGGGTTTTAATAGATTGATTAAAGAACCTAATGGGTCTTGGTTAATTTTAACTCCACGAAAGTAGGATTAAGTTAATTAAGGCACTCTTTGTCTCACTCGAAAGAGTTTTCAAAGGATTTTAGAATTAATCTCCTTTAAATCCATAAATTTCATGGATTGGGCTAGCTAGGGAAAATCCCAAAATGACTTAAATATGAACCCTTAACTCCAGAATCGTCTTTTATCAATTATTGCTTGGAATTTTACTTTTTAGTGTTTAGTTTAATCTCATTTTATTAATTTTCATTATTAATATTATTAATTTCTTTATTTTGCGAATTATTAAATTAGTCATTGTTTGAATTTAGTTTTGCATTTTCATACCTTATGCTTCAAATTCCTAAATTTCTTTTATAAAATCTGATTAAAATACAATTTTAACATACTTTATTTTACATCAAAAATTCAATCATTAACACAACTCCTCGTGGGAACGATATTTTTTTTTCTATACTACTTGAACGACCCGTGCACTTGCGGTTGGGACACATCATGTTCCGGTACACTGTGTGGCATATCTTGCTCGGCTACACTATAGACGGGTAAGGGGTGTCACAAAAACGTGCCACATTCAGTGCCGGAGCACTCTATTCTATCTTGTCTTATACTGTATTAATTTAAATTTCATTTATTCATATTATCATATGTGTTGAAATTTTTTTTTTATTTTTTATCACATTTTATTTTTATGGAGACTTGGACAGAGTCTCCTCTGTTTTATTAGCGTTTGGCGGGTTCCACTATTCACCTGTTAAAATCTCATATCATACTACGATTTCAATACCATATCTAAATCATCATATCTGTTCTTTTCATCATCAGCTCATATCATATATCATACCATTCATTCACGTAAAATACCTTTCATTTCATTTATAAAATTCATATTCAACATTTTACAATTTATATTACAGTCCCAAAATGAATTACATCTTTCACTTATGTACAATGAACAAAAAGTACAAAACATGTAACCATGGGCCTTACCAAGTGCACAGCTGAGGTGACTCCAACTCTAATATAGATCTGATCAAACTCTCTATCAGAGCACTACTATTGCTGCTGATCTCCAGTACCTACATGATGGAAAAACCAATGCGCTAAGCATAACGCTTAGTGGTGCATAAATTAAAGTAAAAATAACTAAATAATTAAAGATAATTATTCCCTGTAAAATTTCATAAAGAAATATAGATTTCATGAATTTTAAGTCATTTACATGTTTACTAAACTTTGGGAGCAAATGAGTTTATCAGGATCTTCTCTGCTCATTTATTCCATATTCAGTCTTATTAAATTCATATCAATGCCCAAGTAACCTATGACAGACTATAAAGACTGGATACATGGGAGTATACTAGTTAGACATTCGTATGTCTATCATGTATACATCAGTCATGTCAGGCACAAGGTCAGTGGGCAGGCATAAAGCCAGAAATCAAATTAGGCACAATGGCCAATGGGCAGGCATAAAGCTAGAGGAATAACCATATCAGACAGATATTGTCTATCAATGATCATTCATGTGGGCAGTACTGCAATCTGTAGTCCTTAATTGGCATACCAATTAATCCAAGCTATATACATAAGTCTAGGTATACTTTGGGCAATTTAGTGTTATTAAATATTTATGGACTTATTACTTCATGTTATGCACTATTAGTGCTCTATAGCAAATTTCATGTTATTTGGCAAATCATTTAGGTAACTTATATGTCATGAATCAAATAATTTCATGAACCTTTCTTAAGGTCCAGATTCTGTCCCCCTATTTTTGCCTAGAAATTTAGCTAAGATGTAGGGTCTGTTTGACCACACTTCCTTCATGGAAGTTGTTTCTCTATGTTTAAACTTTGATTTCTCTTTTTGAATCACTCAATTTGGAGTTTTAGAACTCAAGTTATGGTTAATTTTCCAAGACTAGTCCATTGACCCTTTATGGTTCCAGAACCAGGTAGATTCTGGAGTCAAACTTTATCTTGATGGCTGGACATATTGCAATCATATTTAGGCCTAATGTTCTTCATATGAGTTGTTCTCCTATGTCTTAGGGTCACTTAGGTTCAAGAATCACAATTTTTCAGGTTATGTAGGGTGAGTTATAGCCAATTAACTGACCTGGACTCCTGAACCCTATGCCTTTAGAATTTCAAGTTTAGGTCAGTGTCTTTGATTCCTATTTTAGGATCATTACACTCAAAATTTGAGGAAAGTTCCTAAATCAAAGTTGGAGTCCTGTTTCTTAAGTTTTTAGAACAGTTTGGCTCATCCCAATTGGAGTTTCCTAGTGGGAGATATGATATAAATACTATTCTTGGGTCAAGTGGCTATGTAGTTCAATTTCAGAATTTGGAATACTGATTTGTCCTAGCAAATTGACCAAGTTCCATTAGGTTCTAGGTTTTGGTCAAAACATCAAAATTGTAGTTCTAGGTCTTATGGAGATTTTGGCTTTAGATTCACTACATTTGCAGTTTTGTGAACTAAGTTATGACATTTTTTCCAAAATTAGTCGGATAGGTCAAAGTCCAAAATTTCAGGTCAGGTTCTGGTTTTAGTTAGAATTATTGACCTAAATGGTTCTAGAAAATTGGTTGGGTTAGAGTCAGAATTAGGCTCTATGTTCTTCATGAAAAATGTGCTCCTACGTCTAACCTTTCCATTGGTTCAAGAATCAAGTAATTCTGACTTTTCTAGAGTGAGTTATACCCATTTGAATATTTACTATTTATATGATCATTTTTCCAGGTCTAGCAAGTGCTTACCCAGATTCAAGCTAATTTTAGGTCATGTTAGGTTCAGTTTTTGGGCATACTCTCTTCATGAAAAATGTGGCTTTATGTCCTAAGTTTCACTTCCAATTTACCTCACACCAATAGGAGCAATGTGGCTCTACTTATGGCCACAAAAACTCACTGGACTTAAGGTCCAGAATCCTACACAAGAAATCCAACACTTTCAATCTTAATTCCACCAAACTACCAAACTTCAAACCACATTCATTACACTTCAAATAGTCAATAAATGATCTCAACAATGTCAATTAGGCATCAATTAGCTACTAAAATTCTCATCTCATGCAACACCATGCAATTCAATTTCTACCACATGCAAACTCATCAAGAACACTACTAGGCAAGTGAATTCCATCAAAAATCATAAATCCCTAATTTCTCTCATGGCTGCTGAAATTTTGGTCTTTCAAATACTCATCATATTCTTTCAATTTCATACAATTTCAACTCCTTTTAACATGCTTAGCATGATTAAAGAAGAGAGATAGGGAAAGTCTTGCACTAACCTCACTTGTGACCAAACTTTGACTTGCTAAACTTCAAGATTTCCTTCAATTTTTGGCTACCAATAGCTTCCTTAAGGTGTGGAATCAATTTTTAGTGAAGACAAGTGTGACGCCCCTTACCCGTCTACTGTATAGTCGAGCAAAAGTACCACAT
Organism: Hevea brasiliensis; assembly: GCF_030052815.1. NCBI lineage: Eukaryota > Viridiplantae > Streptophyta > Magnoliopsida > Malpighiales > Euphorbiaceae > Hevea > Hevea brasiliensis. The sequence goes on along the minus strand of NW_026614830.1, from coordinate 66,641 downwards.
TCGGTGTCGGAGCACCCTATCTTGTTTTATCATATCTATTGTAAACTTTTGATGTCATTTAAAACATGTATTCTATGTATAATTTTTTTTTTATATCTTATTTCTGTGGAGACCCGAACAGAGCCTTCCCTGTTTTATTAGCATCTGACGGGTTCCACTAATCACCTGTTAACATGTCCATATGCATTTTACACATTTCCATATCATATTCTTGTGTATCATATCATTTACAATTATTTATGAGATCTAAAATGAAGTATCATCTATTGCATTCATATAGAAATTCATAGATAATAAATTACAAGTTTTCATTTCAATCTCAAAGTTTAATTACAAGTCCAAAATGAAATATATCATGACTAGACATAATGAACCAAAATACTAGTCTATATATGGGCCCTACCAAAATACAAAAGACTGGTGAGGTGACTCTGGACAATGGCAGATCTGGTCAGAGCATTGTCAGTGCACTACTGGTGCTGCTGCTGCGGCTGATGGGACTGATCTCCAATACCTACGCGATGGAAAACCAACGCGCTAAGCATAACGCTTAGTGGTGCATAATTTATAATAACAATAATTTAACAATTGAAATAATATCTGCAAATCATAATTTCTAGGTCTTTTACATTTTTATTGCTCTTTGGAAGCAATTAATATTAACGGGATCTTTTATGATTACTTATTGTATTTTAAGTCTTAATTAATTTTATCAGTGCCCAAGAAACCTATAACAAATTATAAAAGCTGAATGCACGGGTGTATACTGGTTAGACAGCCATATGTCTATCCAAAGATACGCTTGTCGTGAACGTGGCGGTATCGCACGACCCGCCGTCGACTTGTAAAGCCAGAAATAAAGTAGGCACAAGGGCCAGTAAGTAGGCATATAGCCTGTAGAACAATCATATCAGACATATTTTGTCAGTTCATGATTTTCTCGGTAGGCAGTACTACTATCTATAGTCCCTAATTGGTATACCAATTTATCCAAACTAAATAAATAAGTCTAGGTATACTATGGGCAAACATTTTTAATTATTTTAGTACTATTCACTGTTACTATTTTTTGGTACTGTTCATTGGTACCATTAATTTCATATTAATACAACATTAGTCCCAATTTACATGTTCATATCATTTTTAATATTTAATTATCCTTATGAGTATTTTAATTATCATATATAACATTTTTCCCATGAACCTTTCTTTAGGTTCATGCTGATGTGTTATCTTTATCTAGGAATTTGACTAGGTTAGGATGTCTATTTAGTCACCCTTCCTTCATAACAATTGCTTCTCTATGTTTAAACTTGAATTTTAGTTTTTGAATCACTGAATTTGGGGTTATAGAGCTCAAGTTATGGTCAAAATACCATAACTGATCCCTTTGCCTCTAAGCTGTCCAGAATTTACAATTCCTGGTCAATAAAATTTGACCAGTCATTTGATCATTTTATGGTCATTTTTAGACTTAGGTTCCTTCACAAGATATGTTCCTCTATGTCTTAGGGACTCCCAAGTACAATTTCATAATTTTTAAAGCTTGGTATAGTAGGTTATAATCAATGTATTAACCTGGACTCTTAATCTTATAAAGGCAATAACTAAACTTCAGGGCAGTATGTTTGACCCTCTTTTTAGGGTCTTTACACTTAGAATTAGGCAAAGGTGTCTAAATCAATGTTGTAGCCCTAAGTATCATGTTTCCAGATCATATTGGAACATCTCAAATGGAATTTCCTAGTGGGAGTTATGGCCAAATGAACACACGGGTATCAAATGGCATTCTGGGTTCTACTTAACATTTTTCAGATTTCAATTCCTAAATTTGGCTAATATTTTCCCTAGGATGCAATGGTTTCTAGAGCTTGGTCAAAACATAAAAATTGTTGTGCTATGTCTTATAAAACTTTTAGCACTAGTTTCACTCAATTTGCAGCTTTGGAGACTAAGTTATGGCATTTTTGCCAAAACTGGTCAAGCATACCAAAGGAATAGTATTTTGGACAATTTCTGGATTGGCAGTTTTAGTGACTCAACTTGTGCTAACAATTTGATTTGGTTAAAGGAAAAACTAGGTCAAGTGGTCTTTATGAAAAGTGTAGCCCTATGTCTAAGCTTTCCTTTGATGTAAAGTTTAGGTCATTTGGACCAGTATAGAGAGAGTTATGACCAAATGAACACGTACTGTTCATTTGGTCATTTTCTGGGTTTCAGTGTTTGATTATCCCGATTTGGGCAGAGAATTAGTCATGATTTTGGCAAAATTTGGGCATGGTGTCTACATGAAAAATGGGTTATTTTGAGTCTATTTTCACCTCTAATTGGCCTCATACCAATTGGAGCCACACATTTTCAGTTATGGGTCAATAAACCCACTGGACTCGTTGAGTCCAAACCTGCAGAAAATTGAACACTCCCAATATCTCAATTCCTTCAACTTCCTTACTTTAATTTGCATGCAATACATTTCTATAAGCAACAATCTCAACTCAATAGGTCAATTTCAACATTTACACCCATTCCTCAAGCATTTACACAAACCCTAGTTTTCAAAGTTTTAAATTTTCACAAACACTACACAATCAAACACTCAACATTTCAACTCATCACACATTCTCATGGAATCATTTTCCATCACTTAAAAGCAACAAACTTCAAGTTCCATGGCTGCCAAAAATTCAAGGGTTCTTTCCTCTAGATTTTCTTTTTGTTTTAATGATATTTATGCTTGGCTAAACATGCTTTTCATGTTTAATAAAGAGAAGAAGAGGGATTAGTGCACTAACCTTACTTGAGCTTCCCTAACTTCAATTTTCTTGCTTCCAATGGGTGTCTATAGCTTCCTTAGGGTGTGGGGAGTATTTTTTGTAAAGTGGGCTATGGGTTTTGGTGTGTGGAAGCTTGGGAAATCAAGCTTGGAAGCTTGACAACAATGGAGGAAATGAGGGACCAAGGGTGGCGGCTCCAAGGGGGAAAGAGAGAGAGAAGAAATGGAGGAAGAAGATGGAAGTGGGTGGGAGTTTGTCCTCTAGTGCCTATTTATAATTTTTTTTAATTTTTTTTTTTACTTTAAAATTTTGAATTTTCCTAAGCTTTTTCTTTTCTTTTCTTTTCTTTTATTTTCTCTTCTCATTTTCCTAATATATTTCATAAATTTTAATTAATGTTAATTATTTTATTCTTTAAATTTTTATTTTGACATTTAGGTCAAAATTCACCTCTGGGAGTGAAATGACCGAAATGCCCTTCATAATGCATATCGGGTCATTTTTATTATTTTTGTACCAATTTATAAATCCTCTAAACTTTAATTTATTTTTCTCTAAATTTTTCCTATATTTTCTTAACATTTATTTCTTCAATTTATGCTTCCTCACTATAGTTTAGGTGTAGTTTCAGACATTTTTTACTGTCCAAACAGACATGAGTCGTCGGAATAGTAAAATGTACGAACTACCTATGGTGAGGGCGTTATAACAAGTAGGGGTTTTAGTGTAAGAATAGGAGGGAAATCAAGCTTGAAAAGCTTGAAAATGGTGGAGGCTTGTTACCTATGGTGGTTCGGCCAAGAGCTTAAGGGAGGAAGAAGATGAGGCTTTAATTAATGTAATTGGTCTTATATTTATATATTTATCCTAGTGTAATTGTATTCATTTTTTTTTAATGATGTCATTTTGTCATCATGCTTACTCATGCTTAGGTCATCATGTGGTAATGCTTATGTCATAATTCAATTTCATTTTCTTTTCTTTCTTTTCCCTTTTTCATTACGCAAATTCATGATTTTAATTCATTTTAAATGTTTTGTTCTCACTCATTTTGATTGACATTTAGGTCAAAATTCAACTCTGAGGGTGAAATGACCAAAATGCCTTCATCGGGTCATGATTTGTCTTTACCGATTGGCATAAATTTTCTTATATTTTCTTGACATTTTTATTGTCATTAATCCTCATTAATCCCCTAATTAAGTCCCAAATATTTATTTCACAGGGTTCCCTACGAGCCTGGGATTGACAACTATATTCACAGTCGCTTCCAGATAGGGTTACCCATCGTCGAAACCTCGGCTCCTTTAACCTATTGGCATTTCATTTCTTTTATTTTTTCCTAATTTTTCTTGATCTCTATTCAATCAATTTATGTCTTTTCACTCTAGTTTAAGTGTAGTTCTATACATCCTAGCTGTCCGAACAGACGTTAGTCATCAAAACAGTAGAATATACGGACTACCTAAAGTGAGGGTATTACAATTAGCCAATTGATTGCTTTCATAGCAAACAAAAGGGGCAATGGGAAAAATTAAAAGTGAGAATGAAAATGAAGGCATAAATCAGGCTAAGGCAATCGTGAGAATGAAAATGAAGGCATAAATCAGGCTAAGGCAATTTCATGTTTTTCAAGTTTTATAAGCATTGTCTTTTAATTTCAAGCTTTGTATTTTCTTTTTCAACAGTCAAATTTCAAATTTTATTCAATATATACAAGTTCTTTAATTTCAGTCTACATCTATTTTAAGTTCAACAATATATTTCATAGCAAATTGTATTTAGAGTAATCAGTTCACATTTGATTTTAAAAATTGGAAAGTGCATTTTCTTGATTAATATACCTATTATCTGATATGTTCATAAGATTTAATCTGTTAGCCAATTGATTGCTTTCATAGCAAACACAAGGGGCAATGGAAAAAAATTGAAATTGAGAATGAAAATGAAGGCATAAATCAGGCTAATAAAAATGAAGAATGAAAATGAAGGCATAAATCAGGCTAATGAAAATGAAGGCATAAATCAAGCTAAGGTAATTTCATGTTTTTCATGTTTTCTAAGCATTGTCTTTTAATTTCAAGCTTTGTAGTTTCTTTATCGACTGTCAAATTTCAAATTTTGTTCAGTATATACTGTGAAGGATAGATCAACCTTGTCATTTACTGTTGTTAAATAATAATATATGTACACGGACTGTGGAGGTGGCAGACCTATACCCAACCTCATCTAGTTGCTACACAGTTGGAGTTTGTTACGAGGATAAATACATGAGGATAAATACATGAAGATAAATATATGATTAACTACACGAGATATACTCTATCACTACTCTATCAACGCCCTGCAAATCTAACCAGGTGAGGTTAGAATTGTGAGTCTCATCCACTTCGGTAGATGAACGCGCTACCGTAGGTTGTTTCTTATACTGCCATGAAATTAGATTACTCCCCATAAATATCGCATAGCCACTTGTTGATTTTCTATCGTTCAGATTGGATGCCCAATCTGCATCACTGTAAGCATGAATATCAAGATTAGAAGAAGGAGTAAGGAGCAGCCCATACCGTTGTGTGCCCTTCAAATAATGTAAAATACGTTTTACTGCAACCCAATGTTGCATTTTGGGAGAATGAACATATTGAGAAGCTTTGTGGACTGAGAAGGCAATGTCGGGTTTAGTGATATTCAAATATTGCAAAGCACCAACTATGGTGTGGTAGAGAGTGATATCAGGTGCAGATTCAGCACCAGTTGCTTGTAATTTCTCATTCGGTGTGGCTGATGTAGATAAGCTTTTACATGTGGTCATATTGGCTTTGTGTAACAAATCATCAATGTACTTTGTCTATGTAAGTACTAAACCCATTTTTGTATGATGAGCTTCAATACCCAAGAAATAATCTAATGGACCCAAATCTTTTAATTGAAACTCTAGTTGCAGAGATGCAACAAGGTGCTATAAATGAGTATTATCACTCCCAGTTAGGATGATATCATCCACATAAATAAGACAGAAAGCTTGTGTCCCACCATTCGTATAAGAAAATAAGGATGTATCTGCAGCAGATGACTTAAGACCATTTTTAAGAAGCGCATTCGACAAGCACTTGTACCATTGGCGTGGAGCTTGACGAAGGCCATACAGAGAACGATGTAACCGACATACTTGATTCAGTTTATCGGGATCAGTAAAACCAGGAGGTTGATCCATAAAGACCAGTTCATCAAGTTTTCCATGTAAGAAAGCATTTGAAACATCTAATTGTTTAATATTCCACCCCTGTGTAACTGCATAAGACGAAATAATTCTAATAGTAGTAGGCTTTACCATCGGAGAAAAAGTCTAAAAAAAGTCAATGCCTGGCCTTTGATGGTAGCCCTTAGCAACTAATCGAGCTTTGTACTTTTTAATGGATCCATCTGGTCTATGTTTGATGCGGAAGACCCATTTGTAACCAACAATATTCTGGGCATCTTCTCGTGGTATCAATTCCCACGTACTTGTTTGAATTAGAGCATTTATTTCATACTGTAGTGCATCACGCCAATATTCAGATTTCATAGCTTGGGAATAGCATGTAGGAATAGCTTGGGCGACTATAGTAGTGGCAAATATCTTTAGTTTAAAATTCTCTGTTTGAGATTGCGTCACCATTGGATGAGTTTTAAGTGGAACAGATGGTTGATTATGGGAGTCGGTGAGACCTTGTTGATGAGGTGAGTGGAGATGACTAGGTGAGTGTGGGATTTGAGTAACAACATATATGGAAGTATCATAAGGTTGAGTGGAAGTAGGTGGGCTATGTGGGAGAGTGGATGCACATGGTGTGATGTGACTATGCTAAGGGTGGGCCAAGGGTGCATGTGATGAGATTAATGGACTATGTGTCATTGGACTTGGGGTGGATACTGCATCAGTGGGCTGTAGAGATAAGTGAGCTAGTGGAGGACCGAATATACCATCTTGAGGAGATGGTGAGACAGGTACAGGTTATGGCGTCAACAAAATGGGTGGAAGAGGTGCATATGGAGCAGTAGTGGACGTAGTTGATTTATTGGCACTAGCATCATCAACACTTTTGAATGGAAAAATCTGTTCATGGAAAATAACATGGCGTGAGATAAGAATTTTTTTAGTAGATAAATTTAAACAGTAATACCCTTTATGAACCTTACTGTAATCAAGAAAGACACATTTGGTAGAATGAGGTGCCAAATTATGAGGAGAATAGCGCTTGAGCCATGGGTAGCAGAGACTACCAAAAATGCGCATATCGTTATAATTTGGAGGGCTATAAAATAATATTTCAAATGGAGAATGAGGCTTGGTTCGGTTAAAAGGTAATCTGTTAAGTGTATAGACAGCACACTCAAATGTATAAGTCCAATAATGTAAGGGAATAAAGGCATGAGTAAGTAAAGCACGACCTATTTCAACGATATGTCTGTGCTTTCTTTCTGCACAACCATTTTGCTCAAGGGTATGGGGATAAGAGATGCGTTGGCTAATTCCATGTTCACGCAAATAATTGGTAAGTGCTTGGTACTCTCCGCCCCAATCGGCCTGAAAACATTTGATAGGAAGAGCAAAATATTTTTCAACCAAGTGTTTAAATTGGATAAAAATATTCAGAACATCAGACTTTCTCTTCATAAAATAGATTCAGGTATATTTACTATGGTGATCGAAAAAGATAACATAGTAACGAAATCCATCCACAGATGCAACAGGGGCTGGGGCCCAAATGTTAGAACAAATCAATTCAAGTGGTTTATTGATAACAGCAACTGAATAAACATATGGCAACTTATGAATTTTACTGACATTACAAGTATGACACAAAACAACAAAGGACTTATTCTTAACAAAAGAAAGACTCTGACTGGACAGAACACGATGGACAACATGATCATTAGCATGACCGAGACGTGCATGCCATGTGCTAAGTTCCACAATGTGTGCTTCGGGCTTGATAGGATTCAAAGAAAGTGGCATGGAGTAAAGGCCTCTATTACTCCGGCCTATGTATAAGATCTGCCTCATGGGGATATCCTTGATGACAAACAGATCAGGGTAAAACTTAATTGAGACATTATTATGTGAAGTAAAAGAGTGAACAGAAAGTAAATTATGAGTAGTAGTAGGCAAACAAAGAATATTATGAAGAGTAAAAGAACGATTATTAAGAGAAATTCGTGATGTACGAGTGTGGGTAGTAGGGAGGGTATTACCATTTCCAACAAAAATTTTGTTAGAGCCTTGATAAGGTGTGAGATTGGAAACATTCCCCATTTCATCAGTGAGATGATGGTTAGCGCTAGAGTCAACTATCCATTGAGCCATGGAAGGATTGTTGATGATGAGGCTAAGTATGTGGTTGGCTTAGTTTGTCTAGTGTTGCTATTATGACGGAGCTTTGGCGAAGGACACTGCCTTACAATGTGGCCATGACCACGACAATTGTGACAAATAATATTAGGTGACACTTGTGCAGTAGAGGAAGAGTTGGTACCATAAGGTGGCTTATTGCTATGACCACGAACTTGAGACCTGCCACCATGTTGATGTGGTGTCTTTGTGGCCACATGTGCCGATGGTGGAATTGAAGAGGATACAGCTAGCGCCTCCATTTTTAGTTGAGTTTCTTCAGTCAACAATAAAGCATAAAGATCATCATATTCAATTGGAACATTCCGAGCCTCGATGGCCCGAATAAAGGGACGATACTCACTGCCTAACCCTTCAAGAATGTCATTAACTAGAGTTTCATCAGACACAGGTGCTTGAAGAGCTGCGAGCTGATCGGCGAGTGTCCTGGCTCACCGCATGTAACTATTAATCGAATTAGTGCCCCGAGATAAATGCTTAAGTTGTTTCCAAAGTTGAAGAATTTGAGTTCTAGAACCAGTGGAATATATGGATGCAAGTTTCGTCTGAAATTTGCCTTTACTGATCATCGCCAACAATCTGTGGTAGAATAGTATCAGAAACAGAGGAGAACAACCAACTCAGGACCATCTGGTCTTGCCGAAACCAGAGATCATACTCAGGATTAGGCTTATTATCTTCAAGAAATTGGGATGGCGGAGTGGCAGTGTCAGAAATATAACGAGACAAATTGTACCCATGCAGTAATGGTACCAACTGTGCTTTCCAAAGGACATAGTTTGAGGAATTTAATTTCACAGAGATGAACTTAGCAACATTCGGTGGTGTAGAAAGAGAGAAGATAACACTATTAGTGCTAGAAACCAAAGCTTGAGAAGAAGAAGAGTCTGCAATGGTCAGATGGCTCTGATACCATGTGAAGGATAGATGAACCTTGTCATTTACTGTTGTTAAATAATAATAATATATATACACGGACTGTGGAGGTGGCAGACCTATAGCCAACCTCATCTAGTTGTTACACAATTGGAGTTTGTTACGAGGATAAATACACGAGGATAAATACATGAAGATGAATATATGATTATCTACACGAGATATACTCTATCACTACTCCATCATATACAAGTTCTTTAATTTCAATCTACATCTATTTTAAATTCAACAATATATTTCACAGCAAATTGCATTTAGTGTAATCAGTTCACATTTAATTTTAAAAATTAGAAAGTGCATTTTCTTGATTAATATACCTATTATCTGATATGTTCATAAGATTCAATCTGTTAGCTAGTTGATTGATTTCACAGCAAACACATGGGGCAATGGGAACAAGTCTGAAAGTGAGAACAAAAACAAAAGTATAAATCAGACTAAGGCAATTTCATATTTTTTATATGTATTTTAGTCAAAATAACATAACTAATAATTGATAAATTACATCATAGGAGATTTCTTTTACAATAAAAATAATTAATTTTATAATAAATAAACTCGATTTTAAAATCCCATTATTCTCTTCCCCTTTAAATATGGATGAAGACCAGAATCTTGTCATATTTTATTAAATTATTTTTTGATGCATATGTATACCCCAATTGTCTCCATCATGATGGAATTTCTAATTTGAAATTGTAAACCAATTAATAAACACTAACAAGTGACTATAAATTAAGAGAAGTAGTTTATTAATCAGTTACGATAATTCAATTTAATATTTAAAAAGTTGATTATTGATGACGAATGTAATTTATACGCAGTATTTCTTTTATAGTTAAACAATGAGAGATAACCTTAAAGTAACGAATAATTTTTATATATTGGTGCTAGGGTGTTGGGTTCCAGTTCCAATCCGGAGTCTATTTAAAAATTATAATCAAATTGAAATTGTAATATAATTCTAGTTTAATTCTTTATTTTTTTAATTCCGATTCGATTTTGTTTTAGGTTTTTCAATTCTAATCCAGTTTGATATAATTTCAATTTGATTCTTAATTTTTTTAAAAAATTTTATACAATTGTTTCCATAAAAAGTCATACTTGAATTAGTATTTAAATTTTTAAAATAAATTGTTAATACATAATATATCATATAATATATTTTTTAGTTATTTCTAATCATATTATATAATATGGTACATCATATAATGTAACTTTTATTTATTTAATAGTATGCAATCTTTAACTATAAAATATAATTATGAATTAAGCGCATATATAATATAATTATACATTTATAATTAAAAATTATAAGGTAATTTAATATATTTATAACTAAAGTTTATAAGAAAAGATAAAGAAAAAAAATATAATATTAAGTTGTATATAGTCCTTATATATAAACAATAAATATATAATTATATTGAAAATAGAAAACAGATGTATAATTGGATTTCAATTTGACTTTGATATGATTTTAATTTGATTCTTAATGAAAAATTAAAATCAAATCAAATCATTAAATAAATTTAATTCGATTCAGAACTCAGAAAATCATGCACACCCTTAATTAGTGTTGGGCTAGCATTCTTTTTTTATTAGAATTAAAGGAGGCAAACAAGTTGAATAGGACGAATTCAAAATATTTTAAATTCAAATCTTATTTTTCTTTCCTACGGATTATTTTTTTCATATATGGGTTTTCCTAAGAATTAATGTTTTTTTATTTTGAATTATGAGTTAATATAAATTATTCTATAAAAATTTTCAGCCGAATTCAAATAGAAGATTATGAATTTTAAATTAAAATATTAATTTGAAAATTTATTTATTTAATTTTCAAATTAAATTCAAATATTTTTAAATTATATTATTCAAAATCAAATCTTTTCAAAATAGTTATAAATTTAAATAAATTAGAAATCAAACCATACATTTAATAACTTAGAAATTAAATCAGGTCATGGGTTTGTATTTGGGAATTTAGGGATTTTAGAAAAACTTATAGTGTTTAGGATAATTTTATTACCCCAATGATTTTATTATTTTTTTCCAATAACTTCTTCATGTTAGCACCCTTTATTCCTGTTAGTATGATTGGAGTTCGCGCACTCAGTTTTGGAGATTCAAATGATATATATTTTTATTTCAGTTTATAAGAGTTGAGGTGTGTTATGAAACGTTTATAAAGTTAAGGATGTCGTTAAATTTTTTAAGAAAATTCAGAATAAAATTTTATATTCGGCCTAATTTTAATGTTATAATTAAATAGTACTGAAAGGTAAAAATTACATTAAATATTAATAAGATTTTGTAAAATATTTTATTAATATTACAAGCAATTTTATAAATTTTATAATGTTTTTCTATTATTAATTATTTTTATTAATTTGAATAAATTTAATATATTTAATTATTTTTCTACTTATTTTTTTATTTTAACTTTAAGGCCATGACTTTGTCTTTAAATGGATCATCATCCATGTTCTTTAATTGCAGGCCATAATTTTCTTAGTCAAAGTCGATCTTTTTGCAAACATTATTATTAATATTAAGGAAGAAAACAAGAAGGAGGGAAAAGCCGGTCGATGCAAAGCTCGCTCTTGTCTCGTGTGCCTGGACGTTCTTGCACCAAACGTGGAAAAAATGAAAATAACAAGGGACCAGGCCGAAGTAATCACAGCCAAGCCAGGCGCGTGCTTTCTCTCCTCAGTTGAACCCTCGCACTATTTAAGACAAATTTTACATCTGTTAAAGGATCTTTAGCCGACACCCCACAACGCTGCTGTGGAGATAGATTAATTTGGATTTTGATTTCTCTACTATTATATATGAGCTAATTCTTATCTAGGGTGTCTTTGATATGAACTTGAGATTTTAATTTAATTTATTTTATTTAATTTTTCAATATCAATGCACTAATTTATTGTGGAGTTTAACGCATTTGAATATTTATTATTTAAATAATTTTGTTCATTGATTGCCTAGGAAGAGAAGTTTAGTGAATACGAAAGAGCAATAAACAACCTAAGAATAATAGTTGGGGAGGGAGCAAAAGACTTGACTTGTGAAAATTTATATTAAATGATCATAGGATCTAACGAATTAATTTAAAATTACTATTTTTATTCAGAACCAGGTAATAAATTTTAATTAATATATTTAATACAACTCAAGAGAAAATATTAAATAAATTAAATTATTTTTTCTTACATTAGATATTTAAAAGTGAATTATATCAATCAAATAGATTAAATTAGATTGGCCCAAATGAAATTAAAATCATTTTGTGCTTATCATTATTAGATTTCGATTGTGTGATTGTGATAATTTTAAATCAATTTTTAAATTTAGTTTTTTTTATTAATTATTTAATAAATCTTTTTATTTAATAGTTTAAATAATAATAAAATTAAATAAAATTTTGATATTTAATCACATCAATAATTCTCTCATTATTATATTATTGATGACTAAAGTTTTTTATATTATCCCTTAAAAAAGATTATTTCTTAGTAATATATGACCATAAAATAAACAGTTAAATGGTAATAATTAAAATAAATAGTAGCTTTGTGATGGATATTTAATTGATAATTAAATGATAGTTGATGGCAATAAAATTAATTGTAATAAGTTCCAAGATTCCGCTTATTATATGTGGATATATTTTTCAGTCATACATACGAATAGACTAGTTATCTATTTTTTGCAGAGTGGGCACGAGTTGTGACTGCGTTGAACGTTGACTATGCCATCGGGGCGGAGACAAAAGATAATTTTTTATAATAAATATATTTTAATGACCAACTATAATGAAATTCACATAATATTTATTCTTATAATAAATCTTTATCATAATTAATAATTATAATACAGTCATTGTATAAAGAATTATTATATTTTAAAATTTTTAAGAGATAACGAGATTATAGATGATTTTAACCTCTCAAATATTTTTATAATTATTTTAATATATAATAAAATTATTTTTTATTAATTAATTTTTACAAATATGTTTTAACTTTTATAAATATTTTGAAAAAAAATATATTAAATAGGTGCCATATATTTTTATTTTTTATTAATTGATCGCTCAAATTTTATATTAATCTCTAATAATTTATACTTTATTATTTAAATTGAAACATTAACATTATTTGGTTGTGATTAAATAAGTATAAAAGTTTAATTAAAATTTAATTATTTAAAATTTTTTATTTGTAGTTGTTATTTTATGAAAATTAAATAAAAATTAATTTAATAATTTTCTATTACATAATTTAAAATTAGATGAGATTTTTTTTTCTTCTAATGATTTCCTAGAAATATATATATATATATATATATATATATATATATATATATATATATATATATATTAGCTTCGTCTCATTTTGCTTTTTGTCATTTATTTCATTCTAATTAGAAATTATTTTATTTGCACAAGTACAAGTAAATAAAATTATTTATCTCAATTCTCATACAAATTTTGAATTGATCAACTTAAATATGTATTTATTTTTATATGATATATTTATTTTATTATTTTACTAAACTCTAATTTTCATATATTTTTAATTTTAATAATTATTTTTTTTATTTTATGCTATTATGTCATATAATTAGCTATTTTGGATTTATATATTTTTTCTTTAAATTTATTAAATTTATAAAAGAATTTGACATAAAACTTTGATGTTACTGATTTTTATTTTTTAAATAGTATAATTTATATTATGAAGTTATATAATAATTAAAACTATGATTTTATATTACTTATATTTATTATAGAAATTTTATTATAATTCTCCATAAATCAATAAATAATTTTTATAATTTACTATTTTGTATTATTTTTATCTATTATAAAATATTTATAATCGATGGCCAGTGCCACATGCGAGTGGAAGACGAGGCAGTGCATTTATATTATTATTATTAGGGGATGCAAGTCGCCAAATTAAAATCATTATGTTCCTTCACAGGTGGTGGCGGTCATCTGCAGGTGTCCTCATCTGGTGGTGGTGGTTACCAGGAATAGTTATATAATACAACGGTAATCTATATAATATGATAAATAAATAAAAATTATTTTAAAAAATTATAATCACTAGACAACTACTAAATAAAATATACCTTAAATAAAATATTTAAATTTAAATGTTATTTAAAAAAGTTAAAAAAAAATTAATGAGCTGAAGACTAGAGCATACAGTTTGTCTGTTGGCTAATTTATATGCTCTACTAATATTATTGAATCTTTCAAATTCTTTATATTATTTGTTTTATATAAGTGTTTAATGTTATTTATGTTAAAATATAATATATTAATTTATATTTTATTTTTGACTTTATTCTCAATTAATGAAATATCATTCTTATTTTATGTAAAAAAAATAAATAAATTATCATTTAATTAGTAAGATAAGAATATGATGATTTCTTTTTAATGGAAGGCCATCGAATCTAAACTACAAAATAGTAATATTAATTTGTGCAACTCAAAATAATACGACCATAATAACCCTACTATAAGGAAATTGCTTGCTTGTTTTGAAATTTTTTTTTCTACTCAAGCGAACGTAGCGCTTGAAACTCTGCACCATTTTAAATAATTTTTATAGTTGGACATTAAATTTTGTCCGTATTTCACTTTCATCATTTAATTTTAATACATTATTAAAAATTTTTAAATTTTAATTTAATTTTATAAAAATCTTTACAACTTACTATAGTAAATTTTAATATTAAAAAAGTAATAAAATTATCTTTTTATCTATTTTTTCTCACACTCAAAAAAATATTTTTCGTTTTAACCACAATCTAAACTTATCACAAAAATATTAATGCCGTTACAATATTTTCTTTTTGAAAAGATTTATGATTTATTTTTTATCGAAAAATGTTAAAATTATATTTGTAAATGTTATACTGTAATTTAGAGGAATTCTTTAATATAAAAATCTATAGATTAGAGAGATTTTTTGTTAAATAAAATCAAAATCTAAAATTTTTTTTAGTAACAAATTACCCATTTTAACCTATAGTTGAACCTATACATAACGTGATTAACAAATCATTCGCCCAATTATTTGCTATGGTTATGGGTACATGTGATTTAACTATAATTATTGACAGGATTTAACTACGTTGCTAAGTCAATGTCTAAATTTCATTTTAAAAAAATGAAAATAAAAGATCATTGGCTGTTCAATGAGAATGCTTTTCTATAAATGGCCATGTTTTGATCCTTATAACGACCATAAGCAGGCCTTGTCTTCAAATTCTCAAAGAAATGGCAGCGCAAGTAGAGCATTTGGCAAGCAACATGGAGCAAGAGATTTCTCGTCCATTGGCTTACTTCCCCGCTACCGTGTGGGGCTGTGACTTTGCTTCACTTCCTCTGTTTAACTCCGTAAGCCAACATTCAAACTTTTCTTTTTCTGTTTAATTACATGTAATATAGATAACTTGTAATTTTTGATAATCGAAATTATAATTAATTATAATTACAGCTGATTGACTCGAAAACTATATTTCTCAACCTTAATGCAGGAAATTGATTCATATACTAAAAAGGTGGAGGTGCTAAAAGAAAAGGTCAAGGACATGCTAATGTCTTCCAAGAAAGATTTGATCAAGAATATTGAGTTTATCAATTTATTATGTCGTCTTGGTATATCATATCATTTTGAAAATGAAATTGAAGAACAACTGAATCACATTTTTAATGTCGTCCACGATAATATTAACGATGACTATGATCTCTATAATGTGTAGCTTTTGTTTCGAGTTTTAAGACAGCAATGATACAAAATATCTTGCAGTAAGTGGCTACTTATGATAAAAATTTATTTTATTTTATATGTTTTATATTACATCTTACAACTTAGGTCCATTTAGGCAAGAAAAATCTCTCCATACATAAATATATATTATTGCTTAATAAAGGTCAATTGTCAAAAGGAAAGACGCAAGAAATAATGTGACCTATTAATTAATAAAGATGGTTGCATGAAGTGGGTGGTGTTGTGATTTGTGAATCAGATGTGTTCAAGAAATTCAAGGACAGCGATGGGAAGTTCAATAAAGCCATATCCAATGACGTAAAAGGAATTCTTAGCCTTTACGAAGCGAGCTTTGTGAGTTTGCGTGGAGAAGATATTCTAGATGAAGCAATTGCTTTTGCAAGGCCACTCTTGGAGTCTCTGGCTATGCAATCAAGCCCACATCTGGCAAAGCACATAAATGATGCCTTAAGCATGCCTTTTCACAGAGGCCTGCCACGAGTAGAGGCTAGGAAATTCATCTATTTCTACGAAGAAGAGGAGTCTCACAATGAAACTTTACTTAAGTTTGCCAAGTTAGATTATAATCGAGTGCAGTTACTGCACAAGCAAGAGCTAGGTGTTGTCTCCAGGTACACTTTGTTTGAGAGATCAGAGGGAGATATTTTTTTATGTGTATATGATATTTACATTCGATATTGTTATTTAATTGTGTGTTTGATCAGGTGGTGGAAAGAATTGGATCTTGCAAAGGGTCTTCCTTATGTAAGAGACAGAATTGCCGAGGGATTTTTTCAATCAGCTGGAGTTCAATTTGAGCCTGACTTCGCTCTTTCTCGCATACTTTTAACAAAGTGTATTCAGATACTGGCATTGGTAGATGATACATACGATTCGTATGGTACACTTCAAGAACTACAATGCTTTACAGATGCACTGGAGAGGTTTCACATCCTTGCCACCTAATTATTAACCTCTTGTATTATTCATTATGTGTATCAAATTCCTCTTCTGAATCATATTGTCTCTCATTTCCATTTCACAATTCCCAGGGGCAACTCTGATCAGCTACCTGCAGATTATCTGAAGATTCTTTACAAGGCGGTCTTAGATTTTTTTGAGGAATTGGGGGATGGCGAAGGCAATGAAGGAAGATCCTATTGTATCAATTATACAAAGGAGAGAGTAAGAACTATATCTAGCGCCATGATTTTTGCTATCAATATACAATTAATTAATCAACGAATACGAACTGATTTTCTTTTCTTTTTTCTTTTTCTTGTTAAATATATGCATGGATTAGTACAAAGAAGTGGTGAGATCTTATCTTGTGGAGGCACAGTGGTTTTATGATGGCCATTTGCGACCATTCAATGAGTACATGCATAATGCATTAATCTCATCCTGTTTTTCCCTACTTCCGCCAGTAGTCTTCCTTGGAGTGGAAAAACTTGCAGGGGTTAAGGAGTTTAAATGGCTAGAAACTAACCCAAAACTTGTTGAAGCTTCCAAATTCTTTGGCCGTTTACTAAATGACATGGTGGCCCGCAAAGATGAAGAAAAGGAGGGACACTGTTTAGCTGGAAATTGCTACATGAAAGAATATGGTGTCTCAAAAGAGAAGGCGATGGAAGAGCTTCGAAAGATGTGTGACAATGCATGGAAGGATATGAATGAGGAGTCCATGAGGCCAACTGCTGTCCCAATGCCTCTTATCACGAGTATAGTAAACCTTGCTCGTATGATGGAAGTTGTTTTCCAGTACGATGATGGATACACCATCGCCTCAAGCTTGAAGGACCATGTCACCTTAATGTTCGTGGAACCAATACCTGAAGACTGAGATATGTGTGCTTTCTATGTTGCTTCTTGATTTTGTTTCCTTCTTATATAGGTGCTATATATAGAAAGTGCAATAGTAGGCACAATAATAAAATAAATCTGCGCCTTGTCTCAGTCCAAGAAGATGAAATTTCTTGGCGGAAAATAATTATGTGTCTCTTTCTTACTGTAATTTATATGCTTGTGGTGAATGAATTCCTTCTATAATAAAATAAAAAAATGTTGTGCATATCTTTTTTAGGAACTAATTTTGTATTTCAGTCACACTCAATAATTTGTCCATAAATATATATGATTCTAATAACGAGTGAATTACAGCCAACAACACTATTACACAATAAATTATTGCCATGGTCACTATTTTAATTGCTATCATCATCACCATTCAATAGTTATTGCTATCATTATCACCTAATTATATTATGATGAATTAAAAAAAATATTTGATTCATATACAAAATAGATTTCTTTTCACACCTTTTAGTATATATTTCTTTTTAAATAAATTAATCTTAAAATGTGATTTTTTTTTTTTTTAATTCCAAGTCTCCAGCATTAGTAGAAAAATAAAAGAAATTATTTAACGCCAAAATGATCATTTTGTACCTCTCCGTTTAATGGGCTGGGCAAGTATGCAGCTTTTCTGTTCCTGCTTTTTTTAAAAATAAAATAAAATAATAAAAAAAACATTTCAAGTTGTTAATTATTGATGGAAATAGAAGTTTAAAAAAGAAGTTATTGTTCTTCAGTACTTTATTGTTCAAATTCTGTAAACTCTTGTTAAAAAAGAAGTTAGAAGGGTAAAAGGGCACTTTATTGTTCTTAAGTACAACAAAAAAATCATTTTTTTCTTTTAATATTTCACAAGTGTTTTCAACCTAATGAATCAGAATAAAAGTATCACCTCTTTTAATAATTTATAATAATGTCCAAAACACAGCAGAACAAACATAACAAGCAAGCAGTAACAAAACAGACCCATGAGCAAAGTGATTAACAAGGAAAAACTGGAAGCGTTGAACTAAGAAGCTGCAGATATAACAAAAGCAAAGGATGGAGAACCAGGAGCCCAAAGTCTAAGTGGTGTAAGTGCAAAACAAGCTCCTGAGATCGAACCATATCCCCTATGTTTCAAAAGTTTCAGTAGAATATATGGTTGGTTGAGGCAGCAAGGGGAAGCAAGAGGCTTGAACTGATGCTCCAATCGAAAATCCAAACAAGCAGAACGAAAAAACAAATTATACCTGATCGAAAATCCATTGAACTTTATTTTTTTTTTTTAAATTTATAATCCATTTTTGCTTATTTTATAGAATTATGCAATATTATGTGCAATTTATGAAATTTATAGAATATTCAAAGAATAAAAATAAAAAAAAGACTCAATAAAATAAGTCCAAATCAACAAATAAATCAAAATTGATTTGATTTGATTTGTTAATTCAATATTATTTATTTAATTTTTTTTTAACTATTTTTTATTCATTCGATTTGAAATTAAATGAAGCGGTTGTATAACCTTAATATATAAGGTATTGAATGCTACTGATGAGGACATATGTAGAAATTTTTTTTGGTTTAATATATAAAAAATGAATAATAAAATATTATTAAAAATATTAACTAATGTCATTTATTAATTTATCACATATACAAATATATTATTTTGTCTTGATAAAGTTAATTATTAAAATAAATTACAATTAAATTTTTATAAGTAAATAAACTTTTAAATGCACAAAATATTTTTTATCTCAATTAATTTTAAATTTAATAAAAAAAAGAGTTCAATGACTAAATTTATGAAAGTCAATAAATACACACACACGTAGAAAGAATATTTTTTCAAAAAGGGAGACCAATTGACCCCTCGTTTTATGCTTTCAATTCGCCACTGCCACTAATAATATAATATAGTTTCAATTTATCTAAGCCATAAGTATATGGGTCATATTATGCAACACTTCTAATTTTCAAACAATTATTTTATATGTAAATATAAATATTTTAGTCTAACCCTTGGTGTTGTAGACTTTGCGTATAGGTACTTTCATTTCGTGGCAATTTGACCGTCGCTCGGATCTACAATTTCAAGCCGAGTAGATAAGCTGCCGGAATCACTTCACAATCGGGTCAAATTTATAGACTACCCCACCATTTTTAGATGCCCCGGACATGTTCCAAGCGTCAGAATTGGCATAGGTAAACCCGAACTCCGAGTTTCTTAAATTTTATAGTGCTGTGTTTAGAATAAAATTTCATAAAATATTTGTGGGTAGTTAGAAAATTATAATTTCTTTTGTATTAGCTTAGTAATATTGCTAAGGACTGCGGGGCAAAATTTTAGAATTTTTAGAGCTCATTTTGATAGTTTTTACAAAAAGGATTAGTTGTAGGGACTAAAATATAATTTTTTAAAATTGTGGTTGTTTACTATTTGGATGGGCCTAGGAGGGGCCATGTGATGTGATTGAGATATGGTTATGTGACTTGTGGATATAGAAGTATATTTTTGAGCCGTTTTGCAGATTGGGTAGATCCTAGATATAAAGGGAACTCTGTCGAATTTTCTGCACGGCTCGAGATAATCTCGCTAACCCCCGCCTTTGGTCTATTAAGAGAAACTCCGGCTTGAGATGTACTCGCTGGTAGAGGTTAGATTAAGAAAGCTGTATAGGGGACCAACTCCCATATATGTACTGTTTGAATATTATATGGGTGTGTGAGTGCTCCAAAGTGCTCCAAATTACCTTTTTGTTGTTTATGATGTGAATTGTATGAAAACTATAAAGGTGTTGCATTCCACTTTTTAGAATCATTAGCTTTAGATAGGTATAGAAATTGTACTTAAAATCGGTATTTTACTTTCTGAGTCGAATGTTCATTCCTATTCACTTTATTTTTCCAGAATACAAGAGATTTCTTGTTAAGTTCTAGTCTGCCTCTCTCCTTCGCAGGTCATTTAGTAATATATGTTATGTTTTGTATAACTTTACTAAATTTTAGAACTCCGCATGTATTAGAAGTGTTTTATTTGATTTGGGTCTGTAATATAATGCGATATCTGTAAATCTATTAAATGCATTTAAGATTAGATTGGATGAGAGAGCTAAGCTCCCATTTGATTTTATGACAAGATGAGTATGTGGAGGCTGAGCTGAGCTCCCCAAATAGATATATATTGTGCTTACAAGTAAAGTGAGTCAAAAACTCTCCGTTGGGTGGTCCATGTTATGGCCGGACTTTGTCTAGTTGATTTCTTGAAATTGGGCTCAATATGGGCCTTAGGATTGGGTTAAGGAGTAGTTAGGCTTACTACGGGCCTTGGGGGCTTTAGACTGGCTCAGGTCCTAGTGCCGGTCTGACCCATAGGTTGGGTCGTGACATATTGTCTAGTCCAACTTAATTCAGTAAATGAAGACACATAACTCATTTGGCAAAAAATGTATCTAATTACTATAGGCTTGAGCTCATGTGAAAACGAGTTTAATAACTGTTAGATCAAATATTTATATTGATATTTATATTAAATTAATTAAAGTATATATTAATAAATATATGAATCTAAACATAAATATTTATTTTAATATTATTAAACTCATCGGATAAGCAATAAATCAAAAAACACTTTTTCGCGAAATTAAAAATTTAAAAATAATTCTAGTGATAAAAAATATTTCAGTTATATATATTAAAATAATTAAGGTAATGCATTAATAAAAAGAACCAATCATTAAGAATCGGATCTTCTTATTTGTAAAAATAACATAAAATTTTATTACCTAAAAAGTATTAATATTTCAATTATTTGTGTCTCATTTTATGATAGATCATTAATTAATTGAAATATAAAATGAGCTAAACTTGTAAAAAAAGGAAATGCAAGTAATCTATTAACATTATTTAAAATATGATTTGGATTTTTTATGTTAATTAAAAAGCATTAAATTTAAATTATAAAAAAATTATAATTTTTTAAAAACTATAAAATTATAATTTTAAAAAAATTATAAAAAAATAAATTAAAAAAGAAATAAAAAAATTCAAATAAATAAATTTTTGAAAAATTACTAAAATAATAAATTATTAATGAAAATTAGTACTAAAAATCAAAATAGAAATATTATAAAAAAATTACTAATAATAACTATTATAAAAAATATTAACAAAAAATTAAATATAAAAAAAATATTTATAAGACAAATTACTAAAAGAAATTAATATATATATATTATAAAAAAATTAATAAAAATTAAGAATACAAATAATTTACTAACAAAAATATATTTGTACAAAAATTTTTATTTTATGCCAAAAAAATAAATAAAAAATGAGAAAAAATAATGAAAAAAATAGATAAGAAAAAAAATGATGAAGAAATAGATGATAAAGAAAAAGATAATGAAAAAAACATATGAGAAAAAAAAAATGATGAAGAAAAAAATAAATGAGAAATAAAGATGATGAAGAATAAAATATGTGAGAAAGAAAAAGACGAAGAAGAAAATAGATGAAAAAGAAAAATGATGAAGAAAATATGTTAGAAAAGAAAAGATTAATGAATAAAATAGATGAGAATGAAAAAGATGATGAAGAAAATGAAAGAAGAGAAGAAAGAGAGAGAAAAAAAAAATAGTAGTGAGGAAAGAAACTGAGTAATAATTTATATAGGCAAATTAGCAACTGATTTTAACAACTGATTGTCAGTTACTAATTTTTTTTTTTTTAAAATTAGGCAGGAATTTTTGAGGAAAAAATTTTGTAATCGATTCGCAATTGGTTGCAAAATCAATTACTAATAGTAACCGATTTCAATCAGTTGCAGAATTCAATTAGTGTTAGCAATCAATTTGTAAATCAGTTATAATTCAAAATAAAATATAAAAAATTAGCGAAAATTTTTGAAAGAAAAAATTGATTGTAAAATCGGTTGCAAATAAAAAAAATAAATAAAAATTAGGCGAAATTTTTTAGAGGAAAAAAGTTGCTATTTAGCAACTGATTTTAATCTGTTACAAAAATCGGTTACTATTAGTAATAGATTCACAAATTGATTGCAAATCAAAAAATAAAAAATTGAGCAAGAATTTTTTAGGGGAAATATCAATTACTGTTAACAATCGATTCGTAAATCGATTGCAGATCAAAAAAGTAAGAAAAAAATTAGGTAGAAACTTTTGAAGAAAAATATTTAATAACTGATTTACAAATCAATTACAAATTTGGTTGCTAATAACAATCGATTTCAGTCAGTTGCAATAATTAATTACAAAACTGATTGCTTTTTTAGTGATGGACCCATGTAAGATTCACCAAAATTAACAATTACAATAAAATTTTTATTGTATAATTTTTCCTTTAGCTCAAATGTTGAAACAGATATAAAAGCAATTAATAGAATATATTAAGAATAAAGCCGACGAAATCTTCAAGCGAGCGTGACGGTGGGTGACCAATTACAACATATGCTAGCTTTCTGAAGTAGAAAATCAAGGACAGCCATCCTCCTCTCTTTTCTAAAAGTTTTGCCATTTATACCTTTCATTTAAATGCTTTTTATTAATATAGGTATTGTTAGTTGATTTGTTACATTTATTTTAGATGTAAGTTGGAATTTGAAGTTTTGGTGCAAGAGTGGTCCGGAATGAATTTTCATGAGCTGGAAAATTGGCTTGCTTATGGGATTATTTGGTTTCTATCCAAACAATTGAGCTAAAATTTATGTCTTGTTATTTAATGATACTGAAATGATCCTTAAAATTATGAGATTTTGAGTTCGAATCTCAGTTGAACCTAATTATACTAAAAATAAAATTTCTGTCATGCTAAGTAATATATTATCCTAAAGATTTTTGTTTATTTTAAAAGTTTCTAATTCACAAACGTAATAGAAGATATTATTAGATGTCCAATAATAATAATAATAATAATAATAATAATTTAAGATTATCTCTACTAAAATGGCCCAAGTAATATATATATATATATATATATATATATATATATATATATATATATATATATATATATATATATATCATTTTTTTATTGTTTATTATTGATGTGGGACTTGCAACCTTCCTTTCTCAAGTGCAATTTAATTGCACTCAAATTTATATCATTTACACTGCATGCATGAGCGAATACAAGTGTTACACCCCAAATTTTTAAATTTATTATTTTGTGAGTAATATTAATATTTTAATTTTATTTAAATTTTAGGAAATTATTTGAAATTTTTCGGATTTTCGAAATCGGGTTTGATTTCTCGAAAATATAAAACTTTGATGATTTTTAAAAATTAATTTAAAGACCACGTGGCAAAACTAAAAATATATTTGGAGTCTACGAATTTTTCTGAGTTTTCTAGAATTTTTCTGGAATTTTTGGGCCTTGTTTTCGGTCTCAAGGCAAAGTAAAAATTTAAAATTTTGTATCCTGAATTGAACCGGACCGGATCGGACCGGTCGAATCGGACTGGCCCTTTTCTTTTTCTTCCTTCTTCTCCCTCGCGCGCCCGACCTCCCCTCCTTGCCTTCCCGTGTTCTCTCTCCTCCCTCACCCCCAGGCCGCGCCGCCGCCTCCCCAGCCACCCCACCTCACCGGCGCGCCGCCCCACCACCTCCCCACGGCCGGCAACGCTCCAGGCGGCTGGAAAACGCGAGTGAAGACCACCCGAGACGCGCGTGCCGTTTCGACTTCTCGGCCGAAATCCGGCCGATCCGGCTACCGATTGGGCTGGGTCTTGTGTCAAACAACATCTACACCTTGAGAGCTTTCCATAGACACCAAGAACACCAAAATCTATCAAGCGGTTTGTCCAATTTTTGTCCGAAAAGTTTTAAGCCTATTTTGACTTTCGGGCTAGATTTCTCGCAAACCGTGAACCCCACGAGAAAACCGAGAATATCAGAGCGCTCCACTCGTCGAGAGCTTCGCGGCAATATAAATTTCAAAATTTTTCGACACCGTTTTTCGGTGGGTCCCACGAAACTTCACAGTGTTTTTCCGAGCAATAAATGAGCTTAGAAAATTCCGTAAAAATTTTATGCTAACTCCCGTGTTATGGGCTTCGTGTAAGTACCTTCAATTCGCGAAAATTCGACAGTTATCTGGGTCTGTGAATTTCTGGCCAGACAGACCGGCTACCGAAAAAGTCTCCGAATTGGATCAAGATTTTGGCTACCCCATCATTGTCAGACGTCTCGAGTGTGTCCCCGAAGTCGGAATCTGCATAAGTAAACCCGAACCTTGCTTTTTCATAATTTTCTAGTGCTCAAATGGGATTAAAAATCCATAAAATATTCGTGGTAGCTCAGAAAATTATGATTCTTTCTGCAATAGCCTAGTAATATTGCTAAGGACTGCAGGGAAAAGTTTTAGAATTTTTAGAGTTTATTTGGATAGTTTTTGCAAAAAGGGTCAATTATAAGGACTAAACTGTAATTTTACATCGTGTGATTGATGACTGTTTGGATGGGCCCCGGAGGGGCTGTGTGATATGATTGAGTTGTGAGTGTATGATTTGTGAATATAGAAGTGCGTTTTGAGCCCTTTTGCAGGTTGGGTAGGTCCTAGGTATAGAGGAGACTCTGCCGGATTTTCGGCACGACTTAGGACGTCTTTGGTCTTTTTCTTAGTTTGTATTGAGTCAAATTTATTAAATGATTGTAATAAAATTATCAGGTGAGCCGGGACAGCCTTCTTCCTCCTCCCAGTCGCCACAGTGACTGCTGTCAAGTCTATGAGTAAAATATTAATTTTAATTGTAATTTCGATATTATTATATGTTCAAGCATGCCCATGCATCACTTATATGTAAATATTTATGTAGTTAAACTCTAGGCACATTTTATAAACTCTAGGCACATTTTATGTTGCATTCACAACTGTTAAAGTGTCATGGATGTTGTTGTGGTAATTTGGAGCAGTATGCGTGCGTTGGCGTGCGTGTGGTATAGTGTTGGCTATGGACAGGACGGGTAGACACGGCTTGAGATCTTTGCTGGGACCCGGTCCTTCGGGGTAGACACGGCTTGAGTTCTTCGCTAGGACCCCGATTTAGTTTATTAAGCGAAAGTCCGGCTTGAGTTCTTCGCTGGCACAGGTTGGATTTAAGAGAGCTGTATAGGGGATCAGCTCCCATATATTTATCATTTGACATTACTGGGTGTGTGAGTGCTCCAAATTACCTTTTTGCTGTTATGACGTGAAAATATTGCTGTTGTTGCATTTCACTTTACAGGGTGCATTAGCTTTAGATAGTTATAGAGATTATGATTAAAATTGATATTTTACTCTCTGAGTTGAACGCCCACTCCTGTTCATTATTTTTCCAGGCTACAGGAGGATTATTGTTGTTGTTAACCTGCTTTTCTCCCTCGCAAGTCGTCTATTCATGTTTGTGTAATTCTGTTAACTTCTAGAATTTCTACATGTGTTAGAAATATTTATTTGATTTGGGTCTGTAATATAATTATCATGTTGGACCTGTAAACTTATTATTATATGCATGTTTGATGGACTGGATGAGGGAGCTGAGCTCCCATTTATTTTTATGACATTTGAGTATGTGGAGGGTAAGCTGAGCTCTTTAATTGATTATATATTGTGTTTACAGGTTGGGTGAGTCAAAAACACCCCGTTGAAAGGTCCACTTTATGGTCGGACTCTGTCCGGTTGAATTCTTGAAATTGGGCCCAAATGGGCCTTAGAGTTGGGTTAAAGAATAGTTAGGCTTACTACGGGCCTCGGGGGCTTTAGGCTGGCCCAGGTCCTAGTGACGGTCCGGCCCATAGGTTGGGTCGTGACAACAAGGTTAAATATAAAGGGCCAAAATTTAAATTATTATAATTTATAAAAATATTAAAATTGAATATTTATTAAACAATAATTAATATTTATCTATAAAAAAATAGAAGTTTTTACAAATATACAAACAATTAATTTAAAAAATTATTTAAACAATAAATTTAATAATTTTCATATAAATAAATCACCACTTAGTTTTAGGTAGCCATGGCCACAAATATATATATATATATATATATATATATATATATATATATATATATATATATATATATATATATATATATATATATATATATATATCATTTTTTTTATTGTTTATTATTGATGTGGGACTTGCAATCTTCCTTTCTCAAGTGCAATTTAATTGCACTCAAATTTATATCATTTATACTGCGTGCATGAGCGAATACAAGGTTAAATATAGAGGGCCAAAATTTAAATTATTATAATTTATAAAAATATTAAAATTGTATATTTATTAAACAATAATTAATATTTATATATAAAAAAATAGAAGTTTTTACAAATATACAAACAATTAATTTAAAAAATTATTTAAACAATAAATTTAATAATTTTCATATAAATAAATCACCACTTAGTTTTAGGTAGCCATGGCCACCACCCAGGTTTCCGGTGTATATATTTTAAATTAAGAAAATTTTACATCAATATTAGATTGATTATGCTTTATTGACTAAGAACTTATTATATATTATAAAATAATATTTTTAATTAAGAAGCATATAAAAGAATAAATTCTTCGAAACATTTTATTAAATCCGTTATTGAAGATGAAAAATTAAAAGAAGAAGATTTTAAAGAAGTTAATTTGATATTAAAACAATAATAGCAGTAAAAAGACCAATGCCTAACATTATAAAATAATTGAATCCCAGCTAAAATAGTTAAATTCTTTTATAATGAACTATTTAAAATTATAATTTGATAATTAGGTCAAAAAGCAAATCAAGTAAAAAGATATTGAAGGGCATGCATTTTAAATAGCAAGCAATTTAGTTCTTTAGCTACTCTAAAATTAATGATGAGAACAAAATAGTATAGGGATTTATATAAATCTTAAAGTATATATCATTTTAGCTTTATTTTTTCTCACATCACTTCCCATCATTATTTTATATATATATATATATATATTTATTTATTTTTAATATTTTTTATTTTTAAAATATTTTAAATAGATATTGATATAATTACTATTTTGTTCAATTTTAAAATATTTTTTAAGCATAATAATATTAACTTCATAAATTTATTAAATATTATTATTTTCAAGTTATTATCGTAATATAATATATTTAAAAAAAATTTTAGAGGCAAGCTAGGAACCCTTATTATCAATTATGTATCTGTAAATTAAAATTAAAAAATCTTGGGGAAGCCAGGCAAGGCCTTCCTTACTATTGGAAATATGGTTCAGGTCACCCATGTGAGTCAACCCAGATTTATGGTTTTCTATTTTTTGAAATAGAAATATATATTAAAAGAAAATAATGAACATGTGTAACTACAAAGAATTGTATTTATACAAAGAGTTGTATCCATATATAGAGATATATCCATATGAAAAATTATGTCCATTGGCCAAAGGTGGTCATATTAAATTATTAATAGTCAATCTTCTTAAGAAAAAAAGTAGTTAGTTAGAATAGTAACAAAAAGTGTTACTATTTAGAATTGGTTCTCAGGCTTCTTTTAAATGTATTCTCAACCTCAATAATTTAAAGCATTTTATTTTTCTGCAATAATAAGGTACAAACTTATATTGTGAAGTAATACAGACTTCTTTTAAAGGTATTCTCAATCTTAATAATTTGAAACATTTTACCTTTCAGCAATAATAAGGTATACATTTAGACTATGAATTAATCTATATAGTTCATGTTATTCATGTAATTATATGGTAGACTAATGATATAAATGTGGTAGAGATCTTAAGGTATTTTATATGAACATGGGTTAGGATCCTTTGCTGTAGGTCTGCACTTATTGCATGTAGCGACTCATATCTACTGGGGTTTTACCTTTTCTTTTGGCTCAGTTTTGTGAGTCTAATCTTTTTTAGCCCATATATTTATTTGGATTTGCCTGGTTGTGACATTGTGGATCATAATTTTTGAGTCCTAAAATTTGACATATCATATGAAATTATTTGCTTTGAGAATACGAATAATAATGTGTTTGAAGTTGATGAATGTAAAACTGATATATTATTAATGTAAGCTGTGTTCAATATATACAAAAGTAAAGAACTGTTAGGATAGAGCTAACAAAGTATGGCAATCAGATTGTTTCAAGTTAGTTAAATATAGTAACTCCTCTGATTCCTTTAAAAAAAAAAAAAAAACTCCAGTAATTAGCCGTCCTAATATAAAATTAGAACCATGTTATTTTAAGTTCTACGCGTTAACGGTACCAAAAAGAAAAAGGATTTCTATTAGCATCCAAATGCAAAATAATCCAATTAACTTTCGTGGTTGACCCATGGCGGCTGGGAATGATGATGTCTTATGACGAATGGCGGCTAAGATTATTCATTTACATTTTCAAGTTTCATATATATACATATATAAAAGAGGTGTATTTTCATTTAAAAATAATTTTTTTAAAAATAATTTTCATAAGTGGGAAAATAACAAATCTTCAAAATAAAGAAAATACCAAATCCTTATATAGAAGAAATAATAAATCTTTATGAAAGAGGAAACAAAAACTCAAGATTTATCAACAATAATAAATCTAAGAATAAATTTAAATACTTTCCAAAAGGATGTAGTATCAAAATTATTAGAAAAATATAAAATAAATATTAAAAAAAGAAAAAAATGCATAAAGAAAAATGAGAGGTTAATCATCGAAAACACTCATCGTTGGCGAAAAAAATAAAAACTCATAAGAAAAAAGAAAAAAAAAAACAGAGAAGAAAAACCTAAAACACTTTTGGTTGATTAAAATGATTCTTGACTCAGTTAGTATATATATATATACTAAAGTTTAATTTTTTTTTCATAATAATTTTATTAGTTGTTTATAAAAAAAAAAAGTAATCATATTTTTGTCCCCTGAATGTTATTTAAAAAAAAAAAACTACATGATTTCATGCTTTGATACACAAAAAATCATTGTTTAATTTTTATCAATTTAACATATTATATTTTCTCCGCAGGTAAATATGATCCAAATAATCGGTTACTATTAATAATGCTAATATGGCAAACATGTAGTATTGATGTGGTGACACATGACAGATGCAGTATTTATATAGTACCCGCATGGTGCTTATGTGGCAAATATGTATTACCATGTCAGTATCATGTGTTCGTCACGTTAGCAACACTTAACAGTAACTAAAGGTTTAAACCATATCTACTAATAGAAGAAAATATATGCTATCAAATTGATGAAATTAAATTATAGTCTCTTTTATGTCAAAACGCGAAATTTTATGATATTTTTTTATACTTGAAAGTGAAAGTCGAGGCAGTATGAATGACTATTGCAATTCCATATTTATATTATTATTATTATTAGGGGATGTAAGTCTCATATTTGGCCAAATTAAAATCATTATATTCCTTCACAGGTGGTGGCGATTATCTGCATGTGTCCTCATCTGGTGGTGGTGGTCATCAGAAATAGATATATAATATAACGGTAATTTATATGAAATGATAAATATATAAGAATTAATTATATATAAATAAGTGAATTTTATAAAATTATAAGCAGTTGGATCATAATAATTAAAATAAATAGTAATTTTGTGATGAATATTTAATTGATAATTAAATGATAATTGATGGCAATAAAATTAATTATAATAAGTTTCAAGATTCACTATATATATATTTTTCGCTCATACATACGAATAAACTAGTTATCTATTTTTTGCAGAGTGGGCATGAGTTATAATTGCGTTGAACATTGACCACGCCATCGGGACAAAAACAAAAGATAATTTTTTATAATAAATATATTTTAATCACCAATTATGATGAAATTCACATAATATTTATTCTTATAATGAATCTTTATCGTAATTAATAACTATAATACAGTCATTGTATATAAAATGATTATATTTTAAAACTTTTAAGAGATAAAGAGATTATTGATGATTTTGACCTCTCAAATATTTTTAAATTTATTTTAATATATAATAAAATTATTTTTTCATTAATTAATTTTTACAAATTTATTTTAACTTTTATAAATATTTAGAAAAAAAATATATTAAATAGGTTCAATATATTTTTATTTTTTATTAATTGATCGCTTAAATTTTATATTAATCTCTAATAATTTATACTTCATTATTTAAATTGAAACATTAACATTATTTGGTTGTCATTAAATAAGTACAAAAGTTTAATTAAAATTTAATTATTTAAAATTTTTCATTGGTAGTTGTTATTTTATGAAAATTAAATAAAAATTAATTTAATAATTTTCTATCACATAATTTAAAATTAGATGAGATTTTTCTATTTTTATTTTCTTCTAATGATTTCCTATATATATATATATATATATATATATATTAGCTTCATCTCATTTTGCTTTTTGTCATTTATTTCATTCTAATTAAAAATTATTTTATTTATATAAGTACAAGTAAATAAAATTATTTATCTCAATGCTCATACAAATTTTGAATTGATCAACTTAAATATATATTTATTTTTATATGATATATTTATTTTATTATTTTACTAAACTCTAATTTTCATATATTTTTAATTTTAATTTTAATAATTTTTTTTATTTTATACTATTATGTCATATAATTTGTTATTTTGGATTTATATATTTTTTCTTTTAAATTTATAAAATTTATAAAAGAATTTGACATAAAACTTTGATGTTACTGATTTTTATTTTTTAAATAATATAATTTATATTATGAAGTTATATAATAATTAGAACTATAATTTTATATTACTTATATTTATCATAGAGATTTTATTATAATTTTCTATAAATTAATAAATAATTTTTATAATTTACTATTTTGTATTATTTTTGTCTATTATATATGTTATAATAGATGGTCATTGCCACATGCAATTGCAAGACTAAGCAACATGGGTCAAGGTCAGTGCCACATGCAAGTGGAAGACGAGGCAGTATATTTATATTATCATTGTTAGGGGATGCAAGTCTCATATTTTGCCAAATTAAAATCATTATATTCCTTCACAGGGGGTGGCGATTATCTGCATGTGTCCTCATCTGGTGGTGGTGGTTATCAGGAATAGTTATATTATACAACGATAATCTATATAAAATGATAAATAAATAAGAATTAATCATATATAAATAAGTAGATTTTATAAAATTATAATTACTAGATAACTACAATTATAAGCAATTTTATAAATTTTATAATGTTTTTATATTATTAATTATTTTTATTAATTTGAATAAATTTAATATATTTAATTATTTTTCTGCTTATTTTTTTATTTTAACTTTAAGGCCATGACTTTTGTCTTTAAATGAATCATCATCCATGTTCTTTAAATGAAAATAACAAGGGACCAGGCCGAAGTAATCACAGCCAAGCCAGGAGAAATTGCTTAGGCGCATGGCCTAGGTGCGCGTGCTTTCTCTCCTCAGTTGAACCCTAGCACTATTTAAGGCAAATTTTACATCTGTTAAAGGATCTTTAGTCGACACCCCACAACACGGCAGTGGAGAGAGATTAATTTGGATTTTGATTTCTCTACTATTATATATGAGTTAATTCTTATCTAGGGTGTCATTGATATTAACTTGAGATTTTAATTTAATTTATTTTATTTTATTTTATTTTTCAATATCAATGCACTAATTTATTGTGGAGTTTAATGCATTTGAATATTTATTATTTAAATAATTTTGTTCATTGATTGCCTAGGAAGAGAAGTTTAGTGAATACGAAAGAGCAATAAACAACCTAAGAATAACAGTTGGGGAGGGAGCAAAAGAGTCGACTTGTGGAAATTTATATTAAATGATCATAGGATCTAACGAATTAATTAGAAATTACTATTAAATGATCATAGGACTTAATGAATTAGTTAGAAATTTATATTAAATGATCATAGGATCTAACGAATTAATTAAAAATTACTGTTTTTATTCAGAACCAGGTAATAAATTTTAATTAATATATTTAATACAACTCAAGAGAAAATATTAAATAAATTAAATTTATTTTTCTTATATTAGATAATTAAAAGTGAATTATATCAGTCGAATAGATTAAATTGGATTGGCCCAAATGAAATTAAAATCATTTAGTGCTTATGATTATTAGATTGTGTGATTGTGATTATTTTAAATCAATTTTTAAATTTAGTTTTTTTTATTTATTATTTAGTAAATCTTTTTATTTAATACGATTAAATAAATTTTTGATATTTAATCACATCAATAATTCTCTCATTATTATATTATTGATGACTTAAGTTTTTTATATTATCCCTTAAAAAAATTATTTTATAACAGTGAATGGCCATAAACTAAGCAGTTGAATGGTAATAATTAAAATAAATAGTAGCTTTGTGATGGATATTTAATTGATAATTAAGTGGCAGTTCATGGCAATAAAATTAATTGTAGCAAATTTCAAGATTTCACTTATTATATATGGATATATTTTTCGGTTTGGTCAGACATACGAACAGACTAATTATCTATTTTCTGCAAAATAGACACGAATTGTGATTGCGTTGAACGTTGATCATGTCATAGGGGCGGAGACAAAAGACAATTTTTTATAATAAATATATTTTAATCGCTAATTATGATGAAATTTACATAATATTTATTATTATAATGAATCTTTATTATAATTAATAATTATAATACAGTTATTATATATAAAATGATTATATTTTAAAATTTTTAAGAGATAAAGATATTATAGATGGTTTTGAGCTCTCAAATATTTTTAAAATTATTTTAATATATAATAATATTATTTTTTCATTAATTAAGTTTTACAAATATGTTTTAACTTTTATAAATATTTAAAAAAATATATTAAATAGGTGCAATATATTTTTATTTTTTATTAATTGATCACTTAAATTTTATATTAATCTCTAATAATTTATACTTTATTATTTAAATTGAAACAATAAAATTATTTAGTTGTCATTAAATAAGTATAAAAGTTTAATTAAAATTTAATTATTTAAAATTTTTTATTGGTAGTTGTTATTTTATGAAAATTAAATAAAATTAATTTAATAATTTTCTATCATATAATTTAAAATTAGATGAGATTTTTCTATTTTTATTTTTTTCTAATGATTTCCTAGAAATATATATATATATATATATATATATATATATATATATTAGCTTCCTCTCATTTTGCTTTTTGTCATTTATTTCATTCTAATTAAAAATTATTTTATT
This sequence comes from Hevea brasiliensis, assembly GCF_030052815.1. NCBI lineage: Eukaryota > Viridiplantae > Streptophyta > Magnoliopsida > Malpighiales > Euphorbiaceae > Hevea > Hevea brasiliensis. The sequence continues at coordinate 32,658 of NW_026614830.1, read as the reverse complement.
TACACAAGTACAAGGAAATAAAATTATTTATCTCAACTCTCATACAAATTTTGAATTGATCAACTTAAATATACATTTATTTCTATATGATATATTTATTTTATTATTTTACTAAATTCTAATTTTCATATATTTTTAATTTTAATAGTTATTATTTTTTAATTTTATGCTATTATGTCATATAATTAGTTATTTTGGATTTATATATTTTTTCTTTTAAATTTATAAAATTTATATAAGAATTTGACATAAAACTTTAAATAATATAATTTATATTATGAAGTTATATAATAATTAAAAATATAAAATTATATTACTTACATTTATTATAGAGATTTTATTATAATTCTCCATAAATCAATAAATAATTTTTATAATTTACTATTTTGTATTGTTTTTATCTATTATGAAATATTTATAATAGATGGTCAGTACCACATGCAAGTGGAAGACGAGGCAGTATATTTATATTTTTTTTTCTTTTTGAAAAATTTATATTATTATTATTAGGGGATGCAAGTCGCCAAATTAAAATCATTATGTTCCGTCAAAGGTGGCGGCGGTCGTCTGCATGTGTCCTCATCTGTGGTGGTGGTGGTTACCAGGAAGAGTTATATGGTACAACGGTGATCTATAATATGATAAATAAATAAGAATTAATCATATATAAATAAGTGAATTTTAAAAATTATATTCATTAGATAATTACTAAATAAAATATACCTTAAATAAAATATTTAAATTTAAATATTATTTAAAAAAGTTTATAAAAAAATAAATGAGTCAAAGAATAGAATACATTGTCTGTCTGTTGATTAATATATATATTCTATTAATATTATTGAATTTTTCAAAATTTTTATATTATTTTTTTATATAAGTGTTTAATATTATTTATGTTGAAATATAATATATTAATTTATATTTTATTTTTGACTTTATTTTCAATTAATGAAATATCATCCTTATTTTATGTAAAAAAAAAATAAATAAATTATCATTTAATTAGTAAGATAAGAATATGATGATTTCTTTTTAATGGAAGACCATCGAATCTGAACTATAAAATAATAATATTAATTTGTGAAACTCAAAATAATGTGATTTTTTTTTTCTACTCAAGTGAACGTAGCTCTTGAAACTTTGCACCATTTTAGATAATTTTTATAGTTGGACCTTAAATTTTGTCCCTATTTCACTATCATCATTTAATTTTAATTTATTATTAAAAATTTTTAAATTTAAATTTTATTTTATAAAAATCTTTCTAACTTGCTATAGCAAATTTTAATATTAAAAAAATAATGTAATTATCTTTTAATCTCATTTTTTCTCATACTCAAAAAAATATTTTTCGTTTTAATCACAATATGGACTTATTGCAAAAATACTAATGCCATTACAATATTTGCTTTTTGAAAAGATTTATGATTTACCTTTCATGAGAAAATGTTAAAATTGCATTTGTAAATGTTATAATGTAATTTAGAGAAATTCTTTAATCTAAAAATCTACATATTAGAGAGATTTTTTATTAAATAAAATTAAAATCTGAAAATTTTTTAGTAACAAATTATAAGATAAAGTTTAGAGATAGACTATAAAAATTACCCATTTTATCCTATAGTTGAACCTATACATAACGTGATTAACAAATCATTCGCCCAATTATTTGCCATAGTTATGTGTACATGTGATTTAACTATAATTATTGACAGGATTTAACTACGTTGCTAAGTCAATGTCTAAATTTCATTTTAAAAAAATGAAAATAAAAGATCATTGGCTGTTCAATGAGAATGCTTTTCTATAAATGGCCATGTTTTGATCCTTATAACGACCATAAGCAGGCCTTGTCTTCAAATTCTCAAAGAAATGGCAGCGCAGGTAGAGCATTTGGCAAGCAACATGGAGCAAGAGATTTCTCGTCCATTGGCTTACTTCCCCCCTACCGTGTGGGGCTGTGACTTTGCTTCACTTCCTCTGTTTAACTCCGTAAGCCAACATTCAAACTTTTCTTTTTCTGTTTAATTACATGTAATATAGATAACTTGTAATTTTTGATAATCGAAATTATAATTAATTATAATTACAGCCGATTGACTAAAAAATTATGTTTCTCCACCTTAATGCAGGAAATTGAATCATATATTAAAAAGGTGGAGGTGCTAAAAGAAAAGGTCAAGGACATGCTAATGTCTTCCAAGAAAGATTTGATCAAGAATATTGAGTTTATCAATTTATTATGTCGCCTTGGTATATCATATCATTTTGAAAATGAAATTGAAGAGCAACTGAATCACATTTTTAATGTCGTCCGTGATGATATTAACGATGACCATGATCTTTATAATGTGACACTTTTGTTTCGAGTTTTAAGACAGCATGGATACAAAATATCTTGCAGTAAGTGGTTACTTATAATAAAAATTTATTGTATTTTATATGTTTTATATTTCATCTTACAACTTGGTCCATTTAGGCAAGAAAAATCTCTCTATATATAAATATATATTATTGCTTAATAAAGGTCAATTGTCAAAAGGAAAGACGCAAGAAATAATGTGACCTACTAATTAATAAGATGGTTGTATGAAGTCGGTGGTGTTGTGATTTGTGAATCAGATGTGTTCAAGAAATTCAAGGACAGCGATGGGAAGTTCAATAAAGCCATATCCAATGACGTAAAAGGAATTCTTAGCCTTTACGAAGCGAGCTTTGTGAGTATGCGTGGAGAAGATATTCTAGATGAAGCAATTGCTTTTGCAAGGCCACTCTTGGAGTCTCTGGCTATGCAATCAAGCCCACATCTGGCAAAACACATAAATGATGCCTTAAGCATGCCTTTTCACAGAGGCCTGCCACGAGTAGAGGCTAGGAAATTCATCGATTTCTACGAAGAAGAGGAGTCTCACAATGAAACTTTACTTAAGTTTGCCAAGTTAGATTATAATCGAGTGCAGTTACTGCACAAGCAAGAGCTAGGTGTTGTCTCCAGGTACACCTTGTTTGAGAGATCAGAGGGAGATATTTTTTTATGTGTATATGATATTTACATTTGATATTGTTATTTAATTGTGTGTTTGATCAGGTGGTGGAAAGAATTGGATCTTGCAAAGGGTCTCCCTTATGTAAGAGACAGAATTGCCGAGGGATTTTTCCAATCAGCTGGAGTTCAATTTGAGCCTAACTTCGCTCTTTCTCGCATACTTTTAACAAAGTGTATTCAGATACTGGCATTGGTAGATGATACATACGATTCGTATGGTACACTTCAAGAACTACAATGCTTTACAGATGCACTGGAGAGGTTTCACATCCTTGCCACCTAATTATTAACCTCTTGTATTATTCATTATGTGTATCAAATTCCTCCTCTGAATCATATTGTCTCTCATTTCCATTTCACAATTCCCAGGGGCAACTCTGATCAGCTACCTGCAGATTATCTGAAGATTCTTTACAAGGCGGTCTTAGATTTTTTTGAGGAATTGGGGGATGACGAAGGCAATGAAGGAAGATCCTATTGTATCAATTATACAAAGGAGAGAGTAAGAACTATATCTAGCGCCATGATTTTTGCTATCAATATACAATTAATTAATCAACGAATACGAACTGATTTTCTTTTCCTTTTTCTTTTTCTTGTTAAATATATGCATGGATTAGTACAAAGAAGTGGTGAGATCTTATCTTGTGGAGGCACAGTGGTTTTATGATGGCCATTTGCGACCATTCAATGAGTACATGCATAATGCATTAATCTCATCCTGTTTTTCCCTACTTCCGCCAGTAGTCTTCCTTGGTGTGGAAAAACTTGCAGGGGTTAAGGAGTTTAAATGGCTAGAAACTAACCCAAAACTTGTTGAAGCTTCCAAATTCTTTGGCCGTTTACTAAATGACATGGTGGCCCGCAAAGATGAAGAAAAGGAAGGACACTGTTTAGCTGGAAATTGCTACATGAAAGAATATGGTGTCTCAAAAGAGAAGGCGATGGAAGAGCTTCGAAAGATGTGTGACAATGCATGGAAGGATATGAATGAGGAGTCCATGAGGCCAACTGCTGTCCCAATGCCTCTTATCACAAGCATAGTAAACCTTGCTCGTATGATGGAAGTTGTTTTCCAGTACGATGATGGATACACTATCGCCTCAAGCTTGAAGGACCATGTCACCTTAATGTTCGTGGAACCAATACCTGAAGACTGAGATATGTGTGCTTTCTATGTTGTTTCTTGCTTTTGTTTCCTTCTTATATAGGTGCTATATATAGAAAGTGCAATAGTAGGCACAATAATAAAATAAATCTGCGCCTTGTCTCAGTCCAAGAAGATGAAGTTTCTTGGCGGAAAATAATTGTGTGTATCTCTTTCTTTCTGTAATTTATATGCTTGTGGTGAATGAATTCCTCCTATAATAAAATAAAAAAATGTTGTGCATATCTTTTTTAGGAACTAATTTTGTATTTCAGTCACACTCAATAATTTGTCCATAAATATATATGATTCTAATAACGAGTGAATTTTTGAATTGGAAGGTGGATTGATATCTCTATGAATTTATATTATTAAAAAATAATAATAATAAAAGTAAGTTTCACAATAAATAAGCTTTGATAATTTTTCATAATAAATGATAGATTAAAAAAAATTGACACAGAGAAAATGTGTTTCAAAATTAAAATAAAATAACTCAATTTTCTAGATTATATTAAATGGCAATCACATTATATGTTACGTTAATTTATTTGATTATAAAAAAAAATTATGTAATGAAATAATAATTATATTATATAATTAATTACATTTTAATTAATATAACAATCATAATTTATAAAAATACAAATAATTATGATTATTTGATAAAAAAATTTTTCTTTCATTATTGTTACTACCACTATATTTTATCATCATTATCACCTTTTGACAGCAAACAATACTATTACACAATAAATTATTGCCATGGTCACATCATCACCATTCAATAGTTATTGCTATCATAATCACCTAACTATAATATGATGAATTAAAAAAAATATATTTGATTCATATACAAAATGGATTTCTTTTCACACCTTTTAGTATATATTTCTTTTTAAATAAATTAATCTTAAAATGTGATTTTTTTTTTTTAAATTTCAAGTCTCCAGTGTTAGTAGAAAAATAAAAGAAATTATTTAAAAACAAAATGATCATTTTGTGCCTCTCCGTTTAATGGGCCGGGCAAGTATGCAGCTTTTCTGTTCCTGCTTTTTTTTTAAAAAAAAAAAAAAACATTTCAAGTTGTTAATTATTGATGGAAATAGAAGTTTAAAAAAGAAGTTATTGTTCTTAAGTACTTTATTGTTCAAATTCTGTAAACTCTTGTTAAAAAAGAAGTTAGAAGGGTAAAAGGGCACTTTATTGTTCTTAAGTACAATAAAAATATCACTTTTTTCTTTTAATATTTCACAGGTGTTTTCAACCTAATGAATCAGAATAAAAGTATCACCTCTTTTAATAATATATAATAATGTCCAAAACACAGCAGAACAAACATAACAAGCAAGCAGTATCAAAACAGACCCATGAGCAAAGTGATTAACAAGGAAAAACTGGAAGCGTTGAACTAAGAAGCTGCAAAACAAGCTTCTGAGATCGAACCGTATCCCCTATGTTTCAAAAGTTTCAGTAGAATATATGGTTGGTTGAGGCAGCAAGGGGAAGCAAGAGGCTCGAACTGATGCTCCAATCGAAAATCCAAACAAGCAGAACGAAAAAACAAATTATACCTGATCGAAAATCCATTGAACTTTATGATTTTTTTTTTAATTTATAATCCATTTTTGCTTATTTTATAGAATTATGCAATATTATGTGCAATTTATGAAATTTATAGAATATTCAAAGAATAAAAATTAAAAAAAAAAACTCAATAAAATAAGTCCAAATCAACAAATAAATCAAAATTGATTTGATTTGTTAATTCAATATTATTTATTTAATTTTTTTTATTATTTTTTATTCATTCGATTTGAAATTAAATGAAGCGGTTGTATAACCTTAATTATATAAGGTATTGAATGCTACTGATGAGGATATATGTAGAAATTTTTTTTGGTATAATATATAAAAAATGAATAATAAAATATTATTAAAAATATTAACTAATGTCATTTATTAATTTATCACATATACAAATATATTATTTTGTCTTGATAAAGTTAATTATTAAAATAAATTACAATTAAATTTTATAAGTAAATAAACTTTTAAATGCACAAAATATTTTTTTTATCTCAATTAATTTTAAATTTAATAAAAAAAAAGAGTTCAATGACTAAATTTATGAGAGTCAATAAATATACACACACACATGTAGAAAGAATATTTTTTAAAAAAAGGAGACCAATTGACCCCTGGTTTTATGCTTTCAATTCGCCACTGCCACTAATAATACAATATAGTTTGAATTTATCTATGCAATAAGTATATGAGTTATATTATGTAACACCCCTAATTTTTAAATAATTATTTTATATGTAAATATAAATATTTTAGTCTAACCCCTGGTGTTGTAGACTTTGCATAGGTACTTTCATTTCGTGGCAATTCGACCGTCGTTCGGATCTACAATTTCAAGCTGAGCAGATAAGCTGCCGGAATCACTTCGGAACCGGGTCAAATTTATAGACTACCCCACCATTTTCAGATGCCCCGGACGTGTTCCAAGTACCAGAATTGGCATAGGTAAACCCGAACTCCGAGTTTATTAAATTTTATAGTGCTGTGTTTAGAGTAAAATTCCATAAAATATTCGTGGATAGTTAGAAAATTATAATTTCTTTTGTATTAGCTTAGTAATATTGCTAAGGACTGCGGGGCAAAATTTTAGAATTTTTAGAACTCATTTTGGTAGTTTTTGCAAAAAGGGTTAGTTGTAGGGACTAAATTATAATTTTTTCAAAATTGTGGTTGTTTTCTATTTGGATGGGCCCAGGAGGGGCCATGTGATGTGATTGAGATATGGTTATGTGACTTGTGGATATAGAAGTGTATTTTTAAGCCATTTTGCAGATTGAGTATGTCCTAGATATAGGGGAAACTCAGCCGGATTTTCTGCATGGCTTGAGATAATCTCGCTGGCCCCCGCCTTTGGTCTATTAAGAGAAACTCCGGCTTGAGATGTACTCGCTGGCAGAGGTTGGATTAAGAGAGCTGTATAGGAGACCAACTCTCATATATGTACTGTTTGAATATTATATGGGTGTGTGAGTGCTCCAAAGTGCTCCAAATTACCTTTTTGTTGTTGTTTACGATGTGAATTGTATGAAAACTATAAAGGTATTGCATTCCACTTTTTAGAATGCATTAGCTTTAGATAGCTATAAAAATTATACTTAAAATCAGTATTTTACTTTCTGAGTCAAATGTTCACTCCTGTTCACCTTATTTTTTCAGAAAACAAGAGATTTCTTGTTAAGTTCTAGCCTGCCTCTCTCCTTCACAGGTCGTTTAGTAATATCTGTTATGTTTTGTATAACTTCACTAAATTTTAGAACTCCGCATGTATTAGAAGTATTTTATTTGATTTGGGTCTGTAATATAATGCGATGTTAGATCTGTAAATCTATTAAATGCATGTAAGATTGGATTGGATGAGGGAGCTAAGCTCCCATTTGATTTTATGACAGGATGAGTATGTGGAGGCTGAGCTAAGCTCCCCAAATTGATATATATTGTGCTTACAGGTTAGGTGAGTCAAAAACTCCCCGTTGGGTGGTCCATGTTATGGCCAGACTCTGTCCAGTTGATTTCTTGAAATTGGGCTCAATATGGGCCTTAGGATTGGGTTAAGGAGTAGTTAGGCTTACTACGGGCCTTGGGGGCCTTAGACTGGCACAGGTCCTAGTGCCAGTCCGACCCATAGGTTGGGTCGTGACATATTGTCTAGTCCAACTTAATTCAGTAAATGAAGACACATAACTCATTTGGCAAAAAATGTATCTAATTAATATAGGCTCGAGCTCATGTGAAAACAAGTTTAATAACTGTTAGATCAAATATTTATATTGATATTTATATTAAATTAATTAAAGTATATATTAATAAATATATGAATCTAAATATAAATATTTATTTTAATATTATTAAACTCATCGGATTAGCAATAAATCAAAAAACACTTTCTCGCGAAATTAAAATTTTAAAAATAATTCTGGTGATAAAAAATATTTCAGTTATATATAATATGATAAAATATTGATGCGTCCCAACCGCAAGTGCACGGGTCGTACAAGTAGTATAGAAAAATATCGATCCCACGAGGAGTTGTGTTAATGATTGAATTTTCGATATAAAAGTTGACTAAATTGAAGTATTTACGAGATTAAAATGATGAATTAATGGGTAATGGGGTGTGAAATCTAAATGTGCAAAATTAATATTCTATTCAACAATGTATTAATTAAACTAAAATTGCATCAAATAGAAATAAGCAAGTTCAAATATGGCAATATTTAAATTGGCAAATAATTAAATTCGATTAGAAATTAACAATGGTAAAAGCGATTAGGAGTTCGGATTTCATATTCGAGCTATTTTGGGATTTTAAATTGGTTATCAATCTTGTGAAACTAATGGGTTTTAAGGAGATTAATTCTTAAATCCTTTGAATTCCCTTTAGTGAGACAAAGAGTGCCTTAATCAAACTAATCCTACTTGTGGAGTTAGAATTAATTAAGACCCATTAAGTTCTTTAATTAATCTATGAATCCTCTTAATCCTTAGCCTATTTCTAGGTCTAAGTTAATTAAGTCCAATTTCTGATTATCTATCACAAGGCCTTCTCCTTTCGATTGCTTCAACCATGGATTAAGAACATTACTCAATGGGATCCTACATTAAGCATGTCATTAAGCATACAAGAAATGAATAAAACTCATTAAGACCACAAAATATGGATTACCCAATCAAAATCCTCAAAATATCTCAAATATTACAACCCTTACTCCAGAATCAAAAGTAAACTACTCACTATCCATAATGCTTACAAGATATGATGAGTTTAAATGGAAATAAAGCTTTAATCTAAGTTAAGAAGTAAGTAATTAAACACTAGAAATGTAGAAAAGTGTAAAGAAAGAAAGAAATGCAAATCTTAGTTGAAAATGGTGTGGAAGGTGAAATGACTCCTCAAATTCTGCTTAGCCTCCTCCTTTCTTCCTTTGCTCCTTTTTCTCCTCTAAAATGAGAAAATGGGACTATATATATCATTTTTGACATGGAGCCCTAAAATAGTATGTTCTAGGAGGAATACATTAAGGGAATCTCTCATTAATGAACTCTTTATGGGTGCATAAGTGGATCGCATAAGTTATGCGATCCCTTATGCACATTTCTGATTCAGGTTACTTATGCATTTGCATGACTTGGTGCATAGGTTATGCACAATTTCGTGAATCTGCATAAGGGAGGTGAGAATGTGCATTCTCCTTATGCACATTTGTTCTTCCTCCTTATGCAGATCGCATAGCTTATGCGGCAAGTTATGCACAGTTTGGTCAATGCATATTTCAGCTTGAAAACTTGTTTTTGGCATCTTTTTGCTGTAGAAGACACTCCTCAATGGCAAAATTCTCTTTAGTCCTTCAAAAACACCATTTTTCCTACAAAACAAAGTAAAAATTACAAATTAGTGCAAAATTGACAACTATGGAAAACTAACTAATTAACTAATGTAATTAGTGAAAAAATGACTAATAACCAAATAAAATGATTATGAAATTAGACCTAAATGACTATGCAAAATGTGTGCATCAAATACCCCAAACTCAAGCTTTGCTTGTCCTCAAGCAAACTTTAAAATGTGATGCAAAGTTTTTAGGGGTGCCTTATCCAAAGAGTTATGAAAATCACTCATTAAGGTAACTTAACACACCTTTAGCCATACCAACAATCCATATACCCATCCTTCAAAATGCAAAGAATTTAATGCTTATCCAAGCTTTCACCGCTTAGCCATCAAGTCAATTATCATTCAAATCCCCAAACCAACTAATCAAAAGAGAGTCATGCTCAAAAGGAATTCTAGGACAATTGATAACCAAAGTATCTCAACATGGAATGATAGAATTGAATGAATAGATGAATAGTTTTCCAATCCCATAGGCAAATTCCCTACTCCTATCTCCACTAATGTAGCAAGTACTATCAAGAGATCAAAGGTCTTTTTAGGGATGTAGTGGGGCCATGGGGTTCAAAATGAGACTAAGAAGAAAGATAGGTAAAAAGGATTCAAAGCATGAGAATATTTTCAATTTTGAAACATAAGGTACACTTTATTATATATATATATATTTTTATATGGGAGAGAAGAATACACAATGAGGATTGTCAAGTGCTAGCATAGTTTACAAAACACATAAAATGGAGGGACATTTTGATACTTTAACTTGTATTTTGTATTTTCTTTTGATGATTGTCCCTAAAATTGCCAGCCCCAAACTCATTTCTTTTGATACTTTGGGTGGATTTCTTTCATTTTGAATGGCAATAGTGAAAAGCACATATACTAGCACTTTTACAAGGTGACAAGTATTTCTTCTCCCTTTTATTGTATTTTTTCTTTTCTTTTCTTTTTCTCTTTTTTTTTTTTTTATGTACCTAATATTGTAAATAATTATTCTCATGAAAAGGGTTGGAGTGTTTGGTTCATTGGCTAGGTAACAATAAGGATTTCAAGAAAAATTAGAGGTAAAAAGGCTCAAAGGGGTTTGCAAGGGTCAATTTTAATTAGGAAAAGGGCCAAAGGTTTAAAATGAGAAGGTTTAAATCAATGAATGCCTAATCATCTCTCTTTTCAAGTACAAGCTGGTATTTCGCCTTGAAAGGTTTAGAAAATTTGTTCTAGGATTGGTGAGACATCATTTGACTACCTTATATCCAATAATTCCCTCTAAACACTTCCATCTCCAAATGACTAGTTGGGTGGCTTTTTGGCTAAGAAGATATAGGCAAGGGATAGACACTTCAAAACCTTGCACCTTTTAGGAAACTTTCAATCCACAAACCCAACTAAAAGGTGAGTCAAATCACTTTCATAGGCACATTTTCAATACTCAAGGGATTTGGCAAAAGATTTTAATGCATGGTGTATGATTCCTAAAATGAGTAATGCATGAACTAAATGGAGGAAGTCTATTTGTATGCAATTTGTACAATTTCTAAGTGATGTATAATGTGTGTGTAAATGTGTAATGAATATGTATGGATGGATGTATATGTAAAATATTTACAATATATGTAAATGAAATGGGATGAGATGCTCTTATACTCAAAATGTAAAAAATAAAGCTAAAAATCAAAATGTGCACCCCCAAACTCAAAATTGGACATTGTCCTCAATGTCTCAAACAGTAGATATCCAAAACTCAAAGCAAATAATATTGTAAAAATAAGAACAAAAAGAAAGAGTTACCTGGTATGAGAATTCAAGGTAAAGGGATGCATAAGAAGCTGCACAGGTTATGCGGAGTTAAGTGCTGTCCAGAACATGTGCATAGGTAAGGTGCATAAGCCATGCAGTGCTGCATAAGAGGCAATAGATGTGGCATAGGCTATGCAGGACAGTTGCATAAGGGAAATACAAGTAGCGAAAAGGGTTGCACAGGCTATGCAAAGGTTATTCATGAGGAAATTCATACTGCAGTGTATTGCATGGGAATTGGCAAGGGGAAATGTACAACCGTAAAGTATGGAAATATAGGCAGTATGGGCAAATATGTACAAAAAGGCAATAAGTGCAATAAAAATCAAAGAAGACAAATGTAATAGCTATTCAATAAAACTTCAAAGGAAACAGAATTTAAAAGAAACTAATTCAGAACAAATCAACAAAATCCAAAACAAAGTATAAATGTTTGAACATATTTACAAAGAAAAGGTCCTACAAGATTGAACAAAAGTAAACTAAACACTAATCTATGTCTATTGTTTTCCTTTGTCCAAGGATGTTGCTATAGTGGTGGTGTCGAAATGATGGTGCAGGAGGAGGTGATGGAGGTGGGGTGGCATGCCCAGAAGATCATGAGTTGCTTCACCATTTCCTTGATTCTTTCTGTTTGTCCTGGTTTCCATGACAAGGTCAAACAGTTGCTCATGACGATCCTTTAGTGTATCAAGACCATCACAGCTTCCTATCCACAAAGTAGATATCATCACTAAGCTGTCGAGGTAGGTGAATAAGGCTTTAGTGTTGAATGGAGGAGGTGTGGATGAGGTAGGTTCATTTGTAGGAGGAATGGGCAGAGGTAGCTGGAGTGTCTGAGTAGGCCGAGGGTGGGGTAGGGGTAGTAGAGTTGGTGTGAAAGGTTGGGGGTTGTGCAATAGGCTCGATTGCAGGTGGCAGTGTCATCAAAATATGATAAATGGAACCTGTTTTGGTTAAGTGTGCGATATCAAAATAGGAAGTGTCCTCAAGTCTTTGGGATTGAGTGCTCTGCAGATTAAAGCCAAAATGTTTGGCTATGATGATGAGTCCACCCAAAACAATGTCACCAATGGATTTGGTGGCAATATGCAAAGACATGTTCGCAAAAGAAGTAACCTGGAGACACCTTAACTTTGTGAAATGCACACCATAACATAAAAAGTTCAGATTTGCCCACAGCACCAGAACTAGTCCCTCTGCCCAATATGGTGCTAGCCATCAACCTATGAATAAACCTAAGTGCAGGGTCAAGGATTTGGGATGTTTTGGACCTACCAGCAGAGAAGGTTTGGGGTTGGTTTGTTATGATTCTCCAAAATTGGGCAGGATTCCAGATGCCCTTATTGGCTACCTCTACTCCAGTATGTGGTACTCTAAAGAACCCATCAATTGCAAAACCAAAAATGCTATGAAATTGATCCAATGACAGCTCTCTATTTTGCCCCAAGCATCTAAATGTCATAATTGGCTTATGGTCTACATCATGCAAGTTGAGGGTAGCAGAGAATGAAGAAATAAACTCCAAAACTAGAATTGGATAAACTACCTCTTGCTTATGCACAAATTCTGTCCAACCCATACCGTCAAGAAATGCAACTACATTATCAAATAAACCCAGAGATTGTAGAGCATCAGCAGATATATACCTAGTAGGTTGTACCCTTCTATCTTTGAGTCTTTTGAAAGCAGCTTTTTGAATTGTATCAGGGAGAGGCCAGGGTAGCTTTGATACAAATGGGGTTGTCCTTTGGAAGAAGGTGTAGAGTGGAGCTTTTGGCTTTTAGGAGGTGGCTCGAAAATGGGGTGGGTGGGTCTTTGCGTTTGGACGGAGGAGGAGCAGAAGGCATGGGTCGCAGTTTGGATCGGATTTTGCGTTTGTATGTGGTTGATGGAGGTGGTGGTGGTGTCGTTTGTGGTGGAGGATTGGAAGGGGATGTATCAAGACAATGGAGAGACTTCAAGAGGAGGCGGGCGGGAATGTGGAGGAATCCATGGTCGATTGGAGTAGAGATGGAAATGTAGGGGGATTTAGGGTTTCGTGATGAGAGCGCTGATGGAGAAGATGGGAGAGAGATGGCGAGAATGCTGGAAAGAAATTGAGGATGAAGGGCGGTCGTTGTGTTCAAGAGTCGGGAAGTTGAGGTGGTGGTAATGGCTTTTCGAAAATGAATTTGAATCGGGTTGTAGGAGATTGCATAAGGAGAAAATGATTTATGCATAACTTGTGCGTGTTTCAAAAAGGATTTATATTTCGAGAAAAGTGCTTATGCACAAGTGCATAGGTTATGCTCGCCTTATGCATGTTTGGTGACGAAATGGTGAGGAGCGAAGTCATGCGGGAGTGCATAAGTTATGCACTCCTTATGCATCTCTCGGCAAGAATTGTTTTTCAGAAACTTGGGTCATGCAGATGTGCATAGGCTATGCACTCTGCTTATGCACTCTGCGGCAATTTTTGGGATTTTGGAATTTTGGTTATGCAGAAGTGCATAGGCTATGCACATTGCTTATGCAGGTCTCGGTAACTGTTGGGGTGGTCTGTTTTCGGGTTATGCAGGAGTGCATAGGCTATGCACTCGCTTATGCACTCTTCGGCTGAATTGATTTTTGGAGATCTTGGTTATGCAGAGGTGCATAGGCTATGCACCTTCCTTATGCACCCCAAGAATGATTTTTAGGTTTTTGGTCATGCAGTGCATAGGTTATGCACTCGCTTATGCAACCTTGTGGAATTTTGGTTATGCGAAGTGCATAGCTTATGCACCTTCCTTATGCAAACTTCAGAGAGAGAAAATGAAGGATTTGAAGTTATGCAATTGTGCATAGGTCATGCACTCACCTTATGCAAGTTTTGAGATATGAATTTTGACAAAATGAGGATATGCACGGTTGCATAAGCTATGCACTCTCCTTATGCACATGCAATAAAGGTGAAAAATGGCAAGAATTTTGGTCATGCAGGATTGCATAAGCTATGCAGTTGCTTATGCACAAGTTTAACAAGATCAAGAATGCAATAGAACATGGATTGCAAGTGTGAAAGATACCCTGGAATGATGAAATATAATTCTATGAAGCACAAACCATGAGAAATTTTCACCAAAAACATATCAATATATTCAAAATTCATCAAAAGTGCATCACATAAGCATGTAAAAATGGATCCTACATAAAAGACCTTTGAGAGCTATGACATTTTGACTCAAATTCTGCAAATCAACATTTAGCACATAAAACTCCATAAAAATCTGTATAAAGTTGCATCAAACCACAAATGAGAAATGAAATCTCCAAGATTTGCCAAGAAAATTCAACATTTCTACTTTGAATCCTACAACCCAAAGAAGCTCAAAACTGCAAAAATGACTCACTTACCACCATAATATCATTATAAGCACAAATATTAGAAAATTACCCACCCAACCTCACCAAAAACACATGTAATCTGCTGCAGATTCTATTGTTCTGCATAAACCAGATAGCAATTTCAGCAGTTCACCAACCTTTCTCCATTGATATACATCCAACCTCATCAAAAATACAAGTCATTGGCTGCAGACACCCCTTTTTGCTGCAGATTTTATTTTTACTCTGCATGAACTATATTGAAGCTCACGCAGTTATGCAACAAAAGCTTATCGATTCTTTTGAAGGACTAAATTTGTCAAGTTAAGAATTACTTCCCAATAGTTCACCACTTCTTCATTGAATTACATCTACAAGAGACAAAATTTAACAATGTCAAAAATTGAATTTGGGGAGATTTAAGATAAAAACAAAATTAATGAAAATGAAAGTAAATCAACAAAAGCAAAATAAAAGGACTTGGGATGCCTCCCAAGAGGGCTAATTTATAGTCCTTAGCTGGACTTTTCATGAATTTCATAAAAGAGGTGAGGATTGGAGAGCTTGTACTTGCTCCTAGTATTGGGTCTCCGCTATGTAATGCTTCAATCTATGCCCATTGACCTTAAAATTCCCAGATTTTCACTCCAAATTTCTATTGCTCCATAAGGGAAAACCTTAGAAACTCTATATGGACAGTCCACCTTGACTTGAGTTTTCAGGAACAATTTCAATCTCGAGTTGAACAACAAATGAATCACCTTCTTTGAATTCCTTTTTCCTCAGATGCTTATCATGCCAAACCTTAGTTCTTTCTTTGTAAATACGGGCACTTTCATAAGCATCCATCCTCAATTCCTCAAGCTCATTAAGTTGTAACAACCTTTTCTCACCAGCTTGCTTAAGATCAAAATTCAAGGTCTGAATGGCCCAATATGCTCTATGTTCTAGCTCCACAGGTAAATGACAAGACTTACCATACACCAACCTAAAGGGAGTAGTTCCTATAGGTGTTTTGTAGGCAGTCCTATATGCCCATAAAGCATCATCTAGTTTGATAGACCAATCTTTCCTAGAATTGTTCACTGTTTTCTCCAAAATATGCTTGAGCTCTCTGTTAGAAATTTCAACTTGTCCTGAAGTTTGAGGATGGTATGGGGTAGCTATCTTGTGCACTACACCATACTTCCTCATTAAGCTCTCAAATTGCTTATTACAAAAATGGGAACCCCCATCACTAATTATAGCCCTAGGAGCTCCAAATGCTCAAGACAAATTTTTCAAAAATTTTACTACCACTCTAGCATCATTAGTTGGAGTTGCAATAGCTTCCACCCACTTTGACACATAGTCAACCCCAACTAAGATGTATCTATTACCATATGAAGGAGGGAATGGCCCCATAAAATCTATTCCCCAAACATCAAATAATTCCACTTCAAGAATATTATTTAGGGGCATTTGATCTCTTTTTGACAAATTTCCACTCCTTTGACATTTATCACAATCCAACACAAATTTCCTCACATCCTTAAAAGATTTGGCCAAAAGAAACCACTTGCAAAATTTTACTAGGTCTTAGAGATGCCAAAATGTCCTCCATAATCGAAGCATGGCAATGATGCAAAATACTGGATTTCCTCTTCAGAATACATCTTCTAATTAGACCATCACAACATCTCCTAAAGAGTAAAGGATCATCCCATCTATAAAACTTCACTTCATGCAAGAACTTTTCTTTTGTTGCCATGTCATACCTAGAGGTAATATTCCACAAGATAGATAATTCACAAAATCTGCATACCAAGGTAGTTTAGCAACAAGAGAGAAAAGTTGTTCATCCAAGAAAAACTCATCAATAGGGATTTCATCCAATTCTTCACCATCCAATTTCAACCGACTAAGATTGTCAAGACTACATTTTCAGCTCCTTTCTTATCTCTAATCTCCAAATCAAATTCTTGTAGCATCGAATCCACCTAATGAGCCTCGGTTTGGCCTCCTTTTACTGAGCAAATACGATGGCTGCATGATCTCAAAATATAACCACCTTTGAGTCAATAATGTAAGGTCCGAACTTTTCCAATGCAAAGACAATTGCCAAAAATTCCTTTCGCTTGTTGCATAATTTGTTTGAGCCTCATCCATGTTCTACTAGCATAATAAATAGCATAAGCCTTTTTGTCCTTTCTTTGACCAAGAACAGCCCCAATTGCATAGTTGCTAGCATCACACATAATTTCAAAAGGTAGGCTCCAATCGGTGGTTGCATGATTGGTGCGATGATGAGCTTGCTTCAACTGCAAAGGCATCCAAACACTCTTGGTCAAATTCAAATGGTGTGTCATTACTTAACAAATTAGACAAAGGTTTAGCTATTTTAGAAAAATCCTTAATAAAGCGTAGAACCCGGCGTGTCCTAGGAAACTTGAATTCCCTTGACATTGGTAGGAGGAGCCATCTTCTCTATCACTTCAACTTTGGCTTTATCCCCCTCTATTCCTCTGTTAGACACCAATTGTCCAAGCACTATCCCTTCCTGAACCATGAAATGACACTTTTCCCAGTTTAACACAAGGTCAGTCTCTGCACATCGCAAAATTTTAGAAAGGTTAGCCAAGCATATATCAAAAGAAGATCCATAAACAGAAAAATCGTCCATAAAAACCTCCATTATGTCTTCAATGAAATCGAGAAGATTGCCATCATGCACCTTTGAAAGGTGGTGGTGCATTACACAACCCAAATGGCATCCTTCTATAAGCAAAGGTTCCATATGGACAAGTAAAAGTGGTTTTCTCTTGATCATTTGGATGGATAGGGATTTGAAAAAAACCTGAATATCCATCTAAATAGCAAAAGTAAGAATGCCTAGCTAGTCTTTCCAACATTTGATCAATGAAGGGAAGTGGAAAATGATCTTTTCTAGTGGCAACATTTAATTTTCTGTAATCTATGCACATTCGCCAACTAGTCACCGTTCTAGTGGGAATTAATTCATTATTTTCATTTTTGACCAATTCCACCCTTTTTGGGACAACATGTACTGGCTCACCGAGATGGGATATATGATCCTGCATCAAGCAACTTCAAAATCTCCTTTTAACAACTTCTTTCATATTTGGGTTCAACCTCCTTTGATGTTCAATAGATGGTTTACAATTTTCTTCCAAACTGATTCTATGCATGCAAAAGTGTGGGCTTATTCCTTAATGTCATCTATGGTGTATCCCAAAACTTTCCTAAATTTTCTCAACACTCTTAACAGCTTATCACCTCTAAAGTACTCAAGTTTGCATTTACAATTCTTTGGATAAGTGTTATTAGTGCCAAGAAATTCATACAGTGAGAAGGAAGTTGCTTAAGTTCTACCTTAGGTGCATCTTCTTCCTTGAATGATGATTGCTTAAATTGCTTTTTCCTTTTGTGTGAGTTGAAAACTGGAGCAGAAATGAATGGTGGACTTCCTCTAAGTGTTGAGTATATGCAGCTACATGAGGGTTGTCATAGTCTATGCCTCCTCCATGAACCAAACAATTTTCAAGTGGATCTTACGGATATTTTTTCTCAAGTGTTCTTCAACCACTCATCAATAATATCAACTCTCAAGCAAGTATCACTTGAATGATGCTTTTTCATAGTGTTATTGATATTGAAAATTAATCGCTCTTCACCAACTCTAAGAGTAAGCTTTTCTCCTTTCACATCAATCAATGCTCCCTTTGTAGCTAGAAAGGGTCTCCCAAGATAATTGGAATATTAGAATCTTCCTCCATGTCCAAGATGACAAAGTCAACAGTATATAGAACTTTCCAACCTTCAGGCACATTCTCCAAAATCCCTTCAGATACTTGATTGTTAATCAAGAGAAATGTGGGTTGGCTTTAGATCTCCCATGTTGAGCTTTTCATAGATAGAAAGGGGCATAAGGCTAACGCTGCCCCTAAATCACATAGAGCTTTTGTAGAACAAGACTCTCCAATGTGGCATGGAATTGAAAAACTCACGGATCCTTAAGCTTTGGAGGAAGTTTCCTCCGGAGGATAGCACTACATTCTTCTCACAAAGCTACAGTTTCATCATCTTCAAGTTTTCTTATTTGAGAGAATTTCTTTCAAGAATTTTGCATAAGAGGGCATTTGTGAAAGAGCATCAACAAAAGGCACATTTATGTAAAGTTTCTTCAAAACCTCTAAGAACTTCCCAAATTGCCTATCAAGCTTGGCTTTGTGAAATCTTTGTGGAAAGGGAAGTTGTGGCTTGTAGGGCTCGGGAGGTATATACTTCTCTTCTTTTTCTTCAAATTTCTCCTTACTCTCTTGTTTTTCACTCTCACCTTTTTCATTTTCTCTCTTCTCACTGCTTTTCACTCTTCTCATCATTTATAACTTTACCACTTCTTAAAGTAATAGCTTGACAATGCTCTCTTGGATTTTCTCGTTGACTTGGAAGCTTTCCAAAAGATTTGGCACTTGAGGAAGATGCTTGTTGTGCAACTGGTTTTCCAAAGATTCTGTGTGTTTGCATTTGTTCCACCTTGCTTTCACCTCTCTCATCTCCTCATCATGCTTATTTTGGTTGGCAAGAATCTGTTGCAATAAAGCTCAGTGGTGGAATTTCGTTCTTCTTTGTTTTGGTGGAGGGTTCATATTTTTCTCTGAAAATTAGGCAATGGTTGCCTATTTTGCGATATGGAACTTGACTTTGTTGTGGTTGAAAATTCGATTTTGAACTTGATTTTGCTGATTGCCCCATGAAAAGTTGGGATGATTCCTCCAATTTGGATTGTAAGTTTGAGAATAAGGATTCCCATTTGCTTGTTTCCATAATTACCAACATATGCCGCTTGTTCTCCATAATCTACTCCACACCGGTAGTTTCCTCTGCATAAGCCACTTGTTGTGAACTTCTGATGATGTTGAACTAACCAACATACTCAAATCTTCCATCTTCTTAGCAAGGACATTTGTAAGTGCATCAAACTTTGCATTAATCATGTTGAATGGATCAAGATCATATATTCCTTGCCTTTCTCGAGTTGAGCTGGTCCTCTTGGACTACTCCAAAGATGAGTATTCTTTGCAATTTTCTCTAATAACTCATAAGCTTCATCTTCATGCTTAATGATGAATTCTCCTCTGTTTGAGCATCAATAATTCCTCCGATTGCAGGAGTGACATTTGTGTAGAACTTCTGGTTTATCATCAATTTTTGAATTGCATTATGTGGGCATACTCTTTCCAATTCATTCCATCTCATCCATGATTCATAGAGAGTTTCATGTTCTCTTGGTGTGTTAGATGTCATTTGATTCCTCACTTTGAGTTTTTCCACGTGGAAAATATTGTGCAAGAAATGCATCAGTTAGTTGCTCCCAATTTGTAATGGAGTTGTGAGGTAAAGAATCAAGCCAATCCAATGCTCTATCTTTCAAAGAGAATGGGAATAGCTTCAATCTTGCTGCATCATCAGACACTCCAGGTTGTTTTTGCATGTCGCAAATCATAGCAAACTTCTTCAGGTGTGTGTGTGGATTTTAAGGATGTCCTCCAAATTGAGAGTTTTGGATCATTTGAAGAACTCCAAAATCCATTTTGTAATCGTCGCATCAATCCTTGGTCTTGCTATGCTCTCTCAAGTCATCAAAACGAGGAAAAGCATGATCCATCATACTTCCCTAGGCACGTTTGCATTAACAACTTCTTCTCCTTGGGCTTCATTTTCATTGTTTTGACCATTTCAAAGATTACCAACACCAATTCTAATTCTTTCATCAGCCATATTTGCTTCAATTTCGGTTTCTCTCTCAGCTTCCTTCCTTTTTCTGGTTTCTTTCTTGTTGGCCTTGCAAAATTTCTCAATTTCAGGATTGAAAAGTAAGGTTGTGTCACTTGAGCTTCTAGCTCTTCTCATAAAAGATTAAAGTACCTGAAAAAGAACAAACAAACACAAAATGAAAAGATAACAAAGATAAAACTAAAAACAACTAAAATAATCAAGAATTCAATCTAAAACAAACAACTGGCGCTAAAAACTTGATGCGCCCAACCGCAAGTGCAGGTCGCATAAGTAGTATAGCCAAATCTCGATCCCACGAGGAGTTTTGTTAATGATTGAATTTTCGATATAAAAGTTGACTAAATTGAAGTATTTACGAGATTAAAATGATGAATTAATGGGTAATGGGGTGTGAAATCTAAATGTGCAAAATTAATATTCTATTCAACAATGTATTAATTAAACTAAAATTGCATCAAATAGAAATAAGCAAGTTCAAATATGGCAATATTTAAATTGGCAAATGATTAAATTCGATTAGAAATTAACAATGGTAAAAGCGATTAGGAGTTGGATTTCATATTCGAGCTATTTTGGGATTTTAAATTGGTTATCCAATCTTATGAAACTAATGTGTTTTAAGGAGATTAATTCTTAAATCCTTTGAATTCCCTTTCGAGTGAGACAAAGAGTGCCTTAATCTAACTAATCCTACTGTGGAGTTTGAATTAATTATGACCAATTAAGTTCTTTATTTTATCATTGATTACTCTTAATCCTTAGCCTTTTTCTTGGTCTAAGTTAATTAAGTCCAATTTCCTGATTATCTATCACAAGGCCTTCTCCTTTCGGTGCTTCAACCATGGATTAAGAACATTACTCAATGGGATCCTACATTAAGCATGTCATTAAGCATACAAGAAATGAATAAAACTCATTAAGACCACAAAATATGGATTACCCAATCAAAATCCTCAAAATATCTCAAATATTACAACCCTTACTCCAGAATCAAAAGTAAACTACTCACTATCCATAATGCTTACAAGATATGATGAGTTTAAATGGAAATAAAGCTTTAATCTAAGTTAAGAAGTAAGTAATTAAACACTAGAAATGTAGAAAAGTGTAAAGAAAGAAAGAAATCTGCAAATCTTAGTTGAAAATGGTGTGGAAGGTGAAATGACTCCTCAAATTCTGCTTAGCCTCCTCCTTTCTTCCTTTGCTCCTTTTTCTCTCCTCTAAAATGAGAAAATGGGACTATATATATCATTTTTCTGACATGGAGCCCTAAAATAGTATGTTCTAGGAGGAATACATTAAGGGAATCTTCTGCCAGCTCATTAATGAACTCTTTATGGATCATAAGTGGACTGCATAAGTTATGCATCCCTTATGCACATTTCACGATTCTGGGTTACTTATGCGGTCGCATGACTTGGTGCATAGGTTATGCACAATTTCGTGAATCTGCATAAGGGAGGTGAGAATGTGCATAAGTCTCCTTATGCACATTTCAGTGTTCTTCCTCCTTATGCAGAATCGCATAGCTTATGACAAGTTATGCAGCTTTGGTCAATGCATATTTCACTTGAAAACTTGTTTTTGGCATCTTTTTGTAGAAGACACTCCTCAATGGCAAAATTCTCTTTAGTCCTTCAAAAACACAATTTTTCCTACAAAACAAAGTAAAAATTACAAATTAGTGCAAAATTGACAACTATGGAAAACTAACTAATTAACTAATGAAATTAGCTGAAAAAATGACTAATAACCAAATAAAATGATTATGAAATTAGACCTAAATGACTATGCAAAATGTGTGCATCAAATATGATTTGGATTTTTTATGTTAATTAAAAAGCATTAAATTTAAATTATAAAAAAATTATAATTTTTTAAAAACTATAAAATTATAATTTTAAAAAAATTATAAAAAAATAAATTAAAAAAAAGAAATAAAAAATTCAAATAAATAAATTTTTGAAAAATTACTAAAATAATAAATTATTAATGAAAATTAGTACTAAAATCAATATAGAAATATTATAAAAAATTACTAATAATAACTATTATAAAAAGTATTAACAAAAAATTAAATATAAAAAATATTTATAAGACAAATTACTAAAAGAAATTACTATATATATATATATATATATATATATATATATATATATATATATATATATATATATTATAAAAAAATTACTAAAAATTAATAATACAAATAATTTACTAACAAAAATATATTTTTACAAAAAATTTTATTTTATGCCAAAAAAATAAATAAAAAATGAGAAAGAAAAAGAAGATGAAGAAGAAAAAAGATGAGAAAAAATAATGAAGAAAATAGATAAGAAAAAAATGATGGAGAAAATAGGTGATAAAGAAAAAGATAATGAAAAAAAACAGATGAGAAAAAAAATGATGAAGAAAGAAATAAATGAGAAATAAAAATGATGAATAATAAAATATGTGAGAAAGAAAAAGATGAAGAAGAAAATAGATGAAAAAGAAAAATGATGAAGAAAATATGTTAGAAAAGAAAAGATAATGAATAAAATAGATGAAAATGAAAAAGATAATGAAGAAAATGAAAGAAGAGAAGAAAGAGAGAAAAAATTAGTAGTGAGGAAAGAAAATGAGTAATAATTTATATAGGCAAATTAGTAATTGATTTTAACAACTGATTGTCTGTTTTTAATTTCATTTAAAAATTAGGCAGGAATTTTTGAGGAGAAAATTTTGTAACCAATTCGCAATTGGTTGCAAAATCAATTACTAATAGCAACAGATTTCAATCAGTTGCAGAAATCAATTAGTGTTAGCAACGAATTTGTAAATCGGTTATAATTCAAAATAAAATATAAAAAATTAGCGAGAATTTTTTGAAGAGAAAATATGGTTCAGGTGACTCATGTGAGTCAATCCAGATTCATGGTTTTCTATTTTTTTAAATAGAAATATATATTAAGAGAAAATAATGAACCTGTCTAACTACAAAGAATTGTATTTATTCAAAGAGTTATATCCATATATAGAGTTATATCCATACGAAAAATTATGTCCATTGGCCAAAGATGGTCATATTAAATTATAAATAGTCAATCTTCGTAAGAAAAATGTAGTTGGTTAGAATAGTAATAAAAAGTGTTACTATTTAGAATTGATTCTTAGGTTTCTTTTAAATGTATTCTCAACCTCAATAATTTAAAGCATTTTATCTTTCTGCAATAATAAGGTACAAACTTATATTGTGAATTAATATAGACTTCTTTTAAAGGTATTCTCAATTTCAATAATTTGAAACATTTTACCTTTCAGCAACAATAAGGTATACACTTAGATTATGAATTAATCTATATAGTTCATGTTATTCATGTAATTATATAGTAGACTAGTGATATAAATGTGGTAGAGATCTTAAGGTATTTTATATGAACATGGTTTAGGATCCATGTATATGAATCCATGTGTTGAGTTTTTATAAATTTTTTTTTTTTAACTTACCTTTGCTGTAGGTCTGCACTTATTGCATGTAGCGACTCATATCTACTAGGGTTTTACCTTTTCTTTTGGCTCAGTTTTGTGAGTCTAATCTTTTTTAGCTCATAAATTTATTTGGATTTGGCTGGTTGTGACATTGTGGATCATAATTTTTGAGTCCTAAAATTTGACATATCATATGAAATTATTTGCTCTGAGAATACGAATAATAATGTGTTTGAAGTTGATGAATGTAAAACTGATATATTATTAATGTAAGCTGTGTTCAATATATACAAAAGTAAAGAATTGTTAGGATAGAGCTAACAAAGTATGGCAATCGGATTGTTTCAAGTTAGTTAAATATAGTAACTCCTCTGATTCCTTTAAAAAAAAAAAAACTCCAGTAATTAGCCGTCCTAATATAAAATCAGAACCATGTTATTTTAAGTTCCACGCGTTAACGGTACCAAAAAGAAAAAGGATTTCTTTTAGCATCCAAATGCAAAATAATCCAATTAACTTTCGTGGTTGACCCATGGCGGCTGGGAATGATGATGTCTTATGACGAATGGCGGCTAAGATTATTCATTTACATTTTCAAGTTTCATATATATACATATATAAAAGAGGTGTATTTTCATTTAAAAATAATTTTTTTTAAAATAATTTTCATAAGTGGGAAAATAACAAATCTTTAAAATAAAGAAAATACGAAATCTTTATAAAGAAGAAATAATAAATCTTTATGAAAGAGGAAACAAAAACTCAAGATTTATCAACAATAATAAATCTAAGAATAGATTTAAATACTTTCCAAAAGGATGTAGTATCAAAATTATTAGAAAAATATAAAATAAATATTAAAAAAAGAAAAAAATGCAATAAAGAAAAATGAGAGGTTAATCATCGAAAACACTCATCGTTGGCGAAAAAAAAAAAACTCATAAGAAAAAAGAAAAAAAAAAGAGAAGAAAAACTTTAGAGAGCGGCATCCAATACCTAAAATATAGAACTAAACACTTTTGGTTGATTAAAATGATTCTTGACTCAGTTAGTATATATATATACTAAAGTTTAATTTTTTTTTTCATAATAATTTTATTAGTTGTTTATATATAAAAAAAAAGTAATCATATTTTTGTCCCCTGAATGTTATTTAAAAAAAAAAAATACTACATGATTTCATGCTTTGATACACAAAAAATCATTGTTTAATTTTTATCAATTTAACATATTATATTTTCTCCGCAAGTAAATATGATCCAAATAATTAGTTACTATTAATAATGCTAATATGGCAAACATGTAGTATTGATGTGGTGACACATGACAGATGCAGTATTTATATAGTACCAGCGTGGTGCTTATGTGGCAAAATATGTATTACCATGTCATGTGTTCGTCATGTTAGCAACACTTAACAGTAACTAAAGGTTTAAACCATATCTACTAATAGAAGAAAATATATGCTATCAAATTGATGAAATTAAATTATAATCTCTTTTATGTTAAAACGCAAAATTACATGATATTTTTTTATACTTTGAAAAAAAAAATTATAGAGCTTTTATGTCTATATCAAATGATATTTATTACTAATTTCCCTTTAACATCACAATTTTTTTAATGATAATATACTGTTATGTAATGTATTATCCATAAATATTGGTTTCATATATAATTGATATTATATGAATATAGCATATGTAAGAAATATTTAAATTTTTATAATGATTTCATAATTTTCAGTGTTTATTTATTTTTAATTTTTAAAAATATGTAAATTGTTAAGCATAAATGTAACCAATTAAAGCATGTAACAAGTTCTTTGAAAGTCAATGCCTTGGCGCACCAATCTGAAGCATATTCACTCTGATTGAATAAGAATTTTATAAGAATTTAATTTAATTAATTTTCTATAAAATTTTTTTATATAAAATGAAAGTCAGTCCACAATAATTATATTGTGTCCTTTGAGTCTTGTTGCTGATGATATTCACTCAGCCATGCTGTAGTTTAACAAGCTCGTTCTAAAATTAAGTGAAGGGAACATTATTAATTGCTGTCAAAACTCATCACTAGCTATCCAAATTTTTTTATGCGATAATTAAGGAGTAGTTTATGCAATAAATTAACTATTGCATGCGATGATTAATGGCAATAAATAATAGGTGATGGCAATAAATTAATTGCAACAATTTTTAAAATTTCAATTATTATATATTTTTATATTTTTTAATCATACGAATAAAATTTATTTTATTTTTCAATATCAATGCACTAATTTACTGTGGTGTTTAATGCATTTGAATATTTATTATTTAAATAATTTTGTTCATTGATTGCCTAGGAAGAGAAGTTTATTGAATACGAAAGAGCAATAAACAACCTAAGAATAATAGTTGGGGAGGGAGCAAAAGACTTGACTTGTGGAAATTTATATTAAATGATCATAGGACCGAATGAATTAATTAGAAATTATTATTTTTATTCAGAATCAGGTAATAGATTTTAACTAATATATTTAGTACAACTCAGGAAAAAATATTAGATAAATTAAATTATTTTTTTATATTAAATAATTAAAAATGAATTATATTAGTCAAATAACTTAAATTGGATTGGCTCAAATGAAATTAAGATCATTTAGTGCTTATCATTATTGAGTTTCCATTGTGTGATTGTGATATCTTAAATTAATTTATAAATTTATTTTTTTATTAATTACTTAGTAAATCTTTTTATTTGATGGTTTTAATAATAATACGATTAAATAAATTTTTTATATTTAATCACATCAATAATTTTCTCATTATTATATTATTGATAGCTTAAGTTTTTTATATTATCCCTTAAAAAGATTATTTCGTAGTAGTAAATGGCCATAAAGTAAGAGGTTGAATGGTAATAATTAAAATAAATATTAGCTTTGTGATGGATATTTAATTGATAATTAAGTGATAGCTGATGGCAATAAAATTAATTTCAACAAGTCCAAGATTTCGCTTATTATATATAGATATATTTTTCGGTCATAGTTATTTATTGTCGGTAGAGTGGGTACAAGCTAGGAACCCTTATTATCTATTATGTATCTATAAATTAAAATTAAAAAACCATGGGGAAGCCAAAAGGCTTTCCTTACTATTGGAAATATGGATCAGGTCACCCATGTGTGTCAACCCAGATTCATGGTTTTCTATTTTCTAAAATATAAATATATATTAAAATAAAGTAATGAACCTGTGTAACTACAAAGAATTGTATTTATACAAAGAGTTGTATCCATACGAAAAATTGTGTCCATTGGCCAAAGGTGGTCATATAAAATTATAAATAGCCAATCTTCTTAAGAAAAAGGTAGTTGGTTAGAATAGTAACAAAAAGTGTTACTATTTAGAATTGGTTCTTAGGCTTATTTTAAATGTATTCTCAACCTCAATAATTTAGAGCATTTTATTTTTCTGCAATAATAAGGTACACACTTAGATTGTGAATTAATATATATAGTTCATGTTATTCATATAATTATATGATAGACCAGTGATATAAATCTGAAGAAGATCTTAGGGTA